>NC_072423.2:99470000-99637500 GCF_028878055.3 Symphalangus syndactylus
TGAAGCAGGTGGGTGAATCAGGCGTACAAGATAGATACAAATCTTAAAACAATGGCTAATGGCGTTGGTTACAGTGTCTCACGTCTGTAATTCCTGCACTTTGGGAGACTGAGGAAGAAGCATGACTTGAGCTCAGGAGTTTAAGACTAGCCTGAACAATATAGGAAGACCCTGTCTCTATCAAAATAATAATAATAATAATAATAATAATAATAGTAAACTCCAAGGGGCTTGGGTTGTCCTCTTCTGGGTAGATCCCAATAATCTTTCTCCCCAGGTGGATGGGTGAGCACAGAGTTCTAGAATTCCAGAGCTCTTTTGAGTACACTAGATCCTTTGGCTTTAATTTTTTTTAAGAGACCAGGTTTTGCTCTGTTGCCCAGGCTACAGTGCCGTGGCCCCATCATAGCTGTGGTTGCTCACTGCAGCCTCAAACTCCCAGGCTCAAGTGATGCTCCCACCTCAGCCTCCTGCACCCAGCTATTCATTTATTTACTTTTTGTAGAGATAGGGTCTTGCTACGTTGCCTAGGCTGGTTTCACACTCCTGGCCTCAAAGGATCTTCCCAGCCCAGCCTCCCAAAGTCTTGGGATTATAGGTGTGAGCCACCACACCCAGCCTAGATCCTTTAATTCACTTGCAGGAAGGGAACCCTTGCTAGAGAAGGGGAAAACATCAATGTGAATTCCCCAAGCCCCCAGGGGGACACACTGAGGACCAGGGTTAAAGGATGAGTCACTGGCATGATGCTGGCAGGTGAGACAAATAGCATGGAGGAGGAGGAGGAGGAGGGAGGGTGTGGGGAAGGGGAGGAATGAACAAGGGAGAAGAAAGTGGAGGAGAGAAGAACAGGTGGCTCTGCTCGGCCCATCCACCAAGTATTTCCAGGCCTGGTGAGCTCCGGGGTGGGACGGGAGAGGGGCCACTGCAGTGTGGAAGGCAGGCAGAAAGCCCTCTGGGGTGTGCCTGTGCCTAGGAGCTGGGAACCAGTTCTATAGCCTGCAAGCAAGGGATTTAATGTATATCTCAGAGTGATGGGAAAATTTTCCTTGATAAAATGGCCCAGTGAAAAAGATCATGACAGAAGTGGCCAAGGATTCCTTTCCTTGGCAGTGTCTGGTCACTGCCGCAGGCTGAGATGTGACCTTGTCATTAATAGGTCACAGAACAGGAGCAGGGGCCAGCTGGGCTAGTCTATGCAGAGGCAGGCCTAGGTCAGGTAGGGCAGACCCCAAAACTTGTTTGAAAAATCATCCAAGAGCACAGGGGTGAGAGGTGGCGGTGCAGGGAGAGGACAGTGATCCCCATGGCTTTGTTGAAAGGTGGCAGTGGCTTATCCTCACGTCCACAGGAAAGCCACCGCTGTGCCATCTGTCCATGCTGGCCCAGCATCTGTGAGCGCAGGAAGCCACGCGGCTGGCCTGATCCTCCAGGACGGCAGAACTGCGTGGATTTTGCAGGAGTGAAGGGAGGTCCCGAGGAAACAGCTCCAGGTGAACAGCAAACTGCAGGGCAGGCAGGAGGCAGGTGGAGGGAGGGCGGACTTGCCTGCGGCCTGCAGGAGGGGAGAGCAGGAGCCAGGGTCCCAGAGGTCAAGGTGGCAGAGAAGCACTGTATGGGCAGCCCTAGCAGGAGTGAAGGGGCGGCTCCAGAGTCAGGGCTGTCGGTTCCAGCCCCAGCTCCGTCCCCACCCTGGATACCCTTGTCAAGTGTCCGGGCTCCAGGATCTTCATCCTCCTAGGCCAAAAACGGGGCAGTGAAGGTACCTCCCTAACGGGGCTGTCATTAGGATTGAGCACTGAGCACTGAGCCCAGGCCTGGTTCTGAAAGGGCTGAAGACACAGGAGCTATTTTTGCGCTGAGATCAAGGCAGCAGTTGACTCCTCCTCCGGGAAGCCATCCTGACTCTGTGCCCCATTGGGATTTAGCGCCCCCTAATGCTGGCCTCAGCCTTCCCACCCTGATACCTACGGCAGGTATAACATAAATGTCCTCCATCTGTAGGAAACCAACAGCCAGAAGTCCAGCTCCTCAGCTATGGCACAAAGTCCTGGTCTACCTGATCCCCGGACCTGGCACAGGGCCTCCATCTGGAGAAATGATGTGGGTGGGGAGAATCCAGAACCTGACCTGAGCAGCCAGGACCAGACCAAGAGAACAAAGGGGGCCAGGAAAGGGGGCGGAGGCCACGCAGGACTCCGGGAGCCCACCTGAGAGGGCGCGCCACGGTGTGGAGCAGGACAGAGCAAAACCAGGGGGCCCCGGAAAGCCTCCAGGGTGCACCTCACCACCCTCCTGGACCCACGCCGGAGGCACAGAGAAGGGGTGGACAAGACCACGTGGAAACAAGACCCAGCCTCCGCCTGGGCTAGGACATGTGCCCTGAAAGGTGGGCAGGGCTGGGGAGGCCCAGGCAAGGGGAGAAGGCGCCGAGGATGCTGGCAGGGCACGGAGGGAACACCTTACAACAGGGGGCCAGGAAGGAGGAATCTGCCTTGGTCGTGGCCTTGGTGGTCTTCAGCCCTCTGCAGGAGTCAGAGCTGAGGAACCAGAGGCCAACCTGCAGGGCCACAGAGTCCTCGGTCTCAGAAGGGTAGGAACAGAGCTCTGCAGAGCGCCAGGAGCAGGGGCGGGTGGCGCTCGGGCAAGGGAGGAACTTTCCGGGAGAATGGACGCAGAGAGCAAGAGCAGAATGCACCAGCCCACGCCTGGCTCAGGCTAGTGCACCAGGGCACACCCTGTGAGTGCCCGAGTAGTGTTTCCCACCAGGCTGGCATCCACCCCACCAAAGAGGGCTCAGGGCTGTGATAATAACGGGGGCAGGGGGTGCTTCTCACACGTGGTGGGCAGGGGCCAGGCAGGCTAAAGTCCTGCAATGCATGGAATGGGCCCCTAGGGATTTTGAATGACCCACCAGACATTCAGACAGATGCAAAACCTGTTTATCTGCACAACCTCCTGCGTGTGACTTAGAAACACCACACAAATCTGCACAGCTTTAATATTCCCCCAAATTTTCCAGGAATGCAATGAAAGACAGCATGGGCTTTGTTTGGTTTGGAACTTTCCTAAGAGCTGTTGACCATTTTGGAAGCCAGCCCTGCCTTGGACCACACCCGACCTATGGCCGAGCATCTCCCAGCTGCCGGAGGAGCTCTGGGGTTCTTGGTGACTGGATTGGAAGGGAATGACCATTGAAACGGCACTGGGTCTTCTGTGGCGGACCCCTCCCTGCCTGCAGTGTCCGGTCCCCCCCCACCGAGTGTTCCTGCTTTGTAGAACACGATGGGCATCTTTTCTTTTCTTTCTCTTTTTGAGACAAAGTCTCGCTCTTGTTGCTCAGGCTGGAGTGCAATGGTGCGATTTCGGCTCACTGCAACCTCTGCCTCCTGGGTTCAAGCGATTCTCCTGCCTCACCCTCCCGAGTAGCTGGGATTACAGGCATGTGCCACCACGCCCGGCTAATTTTTGTATTTATAGTAGAGATGGGGTTTCACCATGTTGGCCAGGCTGGTCTCGAACTCCTGACCTCAGGCAATCCACCCGCCTCAGCCTCCCAAAGTGCTGGGGTTACAGGCGTGAGCCACTGCGCCTGGCCGGGCATCTTTTCTAAGTTCCACATGTACGTCAGGGTATGTTATCTAAGAGTTTCATTTGAGGATAATGAAGGAGATGTTACACAACATTTCTTCTATGAGAAGCTGGGGTCTCGTGTGGTTGGGAACCAGGGAACAGTCATCTCCCGTAAGTGCCCTGGGAGTGCTGTATGGAGGGGAACTGTGCAGGGACCACATGGTGACGGTCAGGCTAGGGCACAACGGACACTCTCTGAGCTTCTGCCCTTCCGCGGGGGATGGAGTGGGAAAGGCTCTTCTCTAGGGGCCCTAACTGCCCAGGACCGGGGAGCAAAGAGCTGGGAGAAGCTCAGGTTTGGGGAACAGTTCAACCTAGAAGACAGAAGGAGTCGATCTCTGTGCGAACCATGGGGGATCTGCAGTGGGACACGCTTCCCAACAGCCACGTGTCCACTGGGCGGGAGTCAGTGCGGCTAGGGACTCCATGTCGTCCACTCAGTCCCCTGAACAGTGCTCCATTTGGCTGAAGAGGGGACAGGCCACAGGGCGGGCTCCAGTGAGTAAAGGGGCTGCGCAGGAGGCATGGAGCAGGGGTGTGGACAGAACATGGCAACGAACATGAACAAAGACAAGGCACACAGAGATGCACGCTGGGCAGGAGCCCTGGCCTCACTGTCACTGCAGCATCCCATCAGGACAAAATCCACAATTGCCCCCGGAGCATCATGTACACAGCATTCGGGGCAGGCCACACAAGACGGCTGATCCTCCAGCAGACACTCCCTGGGCGTCGGTGCTGGAAATCGGCCAAATGTAAAAATACTCTCCCAACCCAACACGCTGACCACCTGTGGCCCTTACACAAAGCCGGTCACCTTGGATCTCATCCCTGCCAGTCAACTGCGCTTTACAATTTGGAACAAAACTTCTAGACAGATACGCACGGGAGAAAGTAGAACCACGGCAACACGCACGTGACCGACCCCTTCAGCAGACATGAAAATGACACACCAAGCAGGACTCCAGAGTGGCAGACAAACAACAGAGCTGGTTATGTCCAGATAAAACCAGCAGCCCGGCGTGTGGAGTCAGCACCGCACACATACAGACCGGAAACCACACGCAGACTTGCACAGCTCACTCAGTCCCGTGAAGGGGGACGAGACAAGACGCAGGTCCGTCCCAACAGACAGGTCACAGAGGCGGCTGACTGCTCCCATATGCCTTGAAATGGCTGTGTCTGTTGGGGGTTTTCTGTCCTCCCTCTTTGGCAATTTGTTTTGAAAATATTCTATGGGCATCTGGTCAACAGCTGTGTGACTGCTGCAGAATGCTAAGTAAAAATACAATCTCGACTTTCCTTGGGAGGATTTATTCTTAACATGCACAGGAGGGGACTCAATAAGGGGGACCCCGACCACTCTAATCTAATGAAATGAAATAGGTGAGGATTTGGGGTTTTCCTTGGAAGCTGCTGGTTCTATTTGCAAACACAAAGGCTATTGTGTTTACTGCAGATCATCATTTGTGTCTCACTGGAAGGAGCACATTTCAGTCAAAATGCCAGGTAAACTGAAATTTTTCAAATCAGATCTATTTTATTTCACAGCAGGTAGTATCTAGCAAACAGGTATATTTTTAAAGGATCATGGCTCAAAATCAGCCTGAATTTTACTTTCACACACACAATCACACAATCACACACACACACACACACCCCTAACATATTACATTAAGCAATCTGTTTGAAAACACCACCCTCTATTCATCATCTATACATATCTAAAGCATAATTATACAGGCACCCGGTCTTGAAACCTAGCAACAGTATCCAAGTATTCCTTCGTCGGCTAATCAGGCACCCAAACTCACACATCAGCTCAATGTGCCTCCTTTTAAAATACAAAAACCCCTCGCTTCTCTCTCCATAGCTGCAGAAGGACAAGATGTATGAAAACAAACCTTGTTCGGTTGAGGAAGAACAACCCATGTCATTTAATCCATCTGACAGTGCATCTCCCCACAAAGCCGGGCAAAAGCAAAAACAACAAAGACCGTAAAATATAGGTTATCCCAGTCCAAAGCTTATCAGCTGGCAACATGCTTAATGCGTGCACAACTGTTTCGGATGTGGGCTCCCCGGCACCCGGACAGTCTTGCTGTTTGGGATCTCCATCCTACAGAAGCCATCGTCCAGGCTCTATGGCAAAGCTTTTATAACCTGCTGGGCTCATTTACTCGGCTGGCTAAACACCGGACAACAACAAGCAAGGATTAACTTTGGTATTCACGTCCGCATTTAAACCATCACTTTCTTTGAGTTGGTAAATAAAATCACCAAACAGAGGTCCCATTTAATTTTTTTTTTTAAGAGGAGGGGGACAGAAACAGCATCACAGCATCAGACAACAGCAACATACATGCTGGCCAGATTGTGAACAGAATGCTTCACGGCAGGCTGAAACCTCTCTTTTAAAGAGATACACTTGAATCCGTTTCCTACAGACCTCAGAGCACCCATTCATCACCTCGCAGTGTTCATTGTCTTCTCCCCTAAAGCCACATTCCAGCATCGTAAGGGCACTGATTTCCTGGCACTGATTGCTTCTGTGTTTGGGAAACAAAGGATCCCTCCTCAGGAGCAGGGAGGCCGCTTGATCCTTTAAAGGGACTTTTTAAAGGAAAACATCCCATTGACCAGGTGTACACGGCAAGTCAGAAAAACGTTTGGCATTTTAATTTACCCACTTTGAAGCACCAACATCCACCCCACACCCACCTCCAGCTTGGAATTTGCTTCCACCAGACCCATATTGAGAAGTGTGACCCAACCTCATAGAGGGAAAGGTGAGTCTCACCTCCATTTCTCGACAGGAGAGAGCTCTGCTTGTGAGCACCAAGGGTTTGCCCTGACGCCAAAGCATGAGCCAACAGCCTCAAGTTTAAGGGACAGGTCTCGCTTCATCCATATTTCTCCTAAGCTAAGTTGTATAAGACAAGTCTTGCTGAAGACCGTAATGCAGAAACGCCATGATTCCTGAGGCTGACAGTGATAGACAAATGGCAGGTGGAGAACCTGGGGTCCTCCGGTGATCATCTGACACCACCCACCCCCACCCAAGAGGCCAGGAATGGACAAAAGATTCGCCCTGAGGAAAAAGGACTACGGCAGCACCCTGGAAGGTTATGGAGGATATGGGGTGGAGGAAGCCAAGCCACAGAACCTAGAAGCAAGAAGCCACATGGCCACCCACGATCTAAAGCAGAGATCCAGAAATCCCTGGCTTGAGGACTCACGACATCAAACCCAACACAGCCCACTTCCTCCAACTGCCTCCTCTCCTCTGGGCCTCTGAGCTCGGCTGCTCCTGGACTCTGAAAATGTTCCAGTCAGATAAAACACTGCCCTCTCGCAAACACACTCAATCCAGCAACTGATTTGCCAATATGGGTCCCACCCTTGACACCCAAGACCGGGTACCAGGGAAAGCAGGTTTGAGGTCAAGAACAGAGAGTAGGGCCGACCGCAGTGGTTCACACCTGTAATCCCAGGACTTTGGGTGAGGCTGAGGTGGGTGGATCACTGGAGGTCAGGAGTTCAAGACCAGCCTGACCAACATGGTGAAACCCCATCTCTATTAAAAATATAAAAATTAGCTCAGTGCAGCGGCAGGTGCCTGTAATCCCAGCTACTCGGAAGGCTGAGGCAGCAGAATCACTTGAACCTGGGAGGTGGAGGTTGAAGTGAACTGAAACCACTCCACTGCACTCCACCTGGGTAACAGAGGGAGACGCCATCTCAAAACAAAAAAACAAAAAACAAAACAAAAAAAGAGAAAGAGGATGAGAGAAGGGCTGACTTGGAGTGAACAAGAGCTCGGGGAGGAGCCATCCATCCAACATGCATTGCCTGAGGCCCCACCATGCGCCCAGCACAGTGGGGATGGCAGAATTAGATACCACCTGTCCTTGAAGAGGTAACAGCCTGGGAAGACAAAAGTCATGAAGCAATGTGAGTCCCCTAGAGTGGGTGGAATGGTGGTCCTCAAAAAGATGGGCCCAAGTCCTAATCCCTGGGACCTAAACTGCACCCTCATTTGGAAACAGGGTCTTTTCAGGTGTGATGACTTGAAGGATCTCAAGATGAGATCATGCTGGATTTAGGGTGGACTATAAATTCACCCTAAATTCACCCTACGGACTGGAGTCCATATAAGGGAGAGGAGTAGGACCTCTGAGATACACACAGGGGAAGCCATGTGAAGACAGAGGCGGAGGCTGGGGTGATGTATCCACAAGCCCAGGAACTCAGAGGCAAGGAAGGATCCTTCCCCTGGGCCTGCAGAGGAAACCAGCCCTGCCAACACCTTGTTTTTGGACTTCCGGCCTTCAAAACAGTGAGACAGTCAATTCCAGTTGCTTGAAGCCACTCAGTTGGTGGTCATTTGTTGCGGCAGACCCGGGAACTGGGTACACAGCCCATCCCTGGGTCCCGAGCAGGCCTGAGAAAGATGTGGATGAGCAGAAATGCCAGGCAGGTCCTGAGAAGCAGAGGAGGAGCTGGTGCTGGGACGTCCAGCGTGAGACCCACCAGAGGGATTTGAAACCGCAGTTCCTGAGGGCCCCCTGACCACTGAGTCAGACTCTGAGGGTGGCGCTGGGCATGTGCATTCCACACAAGCTCCCCAAGGGACTCGGATGCATGCCAAATCACACAGGCCGCCGGGCACCAGGGGCCTCAGTGGATAGAAAAGGGTTAGGGCAGGCAAATCAAGATGACAGTCAGGACCAGGACCAGGAATGGAGTGGTTCAGAAGCTGTCTTAGGGGTGGATGCCAGCAACAGAGAAGGCTCCTGGAAATGGAGGATGGAGAGAGGGCAGGGGAGGGAGATGCAGCTGGAAGACTGGGGCCAGGACACGGCAGAGTCGGAGCTGCAACAGCCAGAGAAGCAACGTGTGCAGAAAAGCCTGTTTTCCTGAGCGGGTGTGGCATGTGCTCCCATTAAACAGCAACATATTAGTAGCTCACTCCACCTAGGAAGGGTGCACAGGCTCCACCATCCTTCAAACATCACTTTAAGATCTGGGGGGTAGAAGGGGACAGAGGGACATTATCTTCCATGGTCATCCCCTCCCCCAAAGGGCCTGGGACATGCAAATATTTCTGAATCTCCAAATTAGCACAGGGTCTGTGAAAAAGGTTCTCAATGAAGAGTTGTCACCAGGCTGGGCATGATGGCTCATGTCTGTAATGCCAACACTTTCGGAGGCCGAGGCAGGCAGATCACCTGAGGTCAGGAGTTCAAGACCGGCCTGGCCAATATGGTGAAACCCCATCTCTACTAAAAATAGAAAAAAATGGGTCAGGCACGGTAGCTCATGCCCGTAATCCGAGCACTTTTGGAGGCTGAGGCATGTGGATCATGAGGTCAAGAGATTGAGATCAACCTGGCCAACATGGTGAAACCCTGTCTTTACTAAAAAAAAAAAAAAAAAAAAAAAAAAAACAAAAACAGAGGCCAGGCATGGTGGCTCATGCCTGTAATCCCAGTACTTTGGGAGGCTGAGGTGGGCGGATCACCTGAGGTTGGGAGTTTGAGACCAGCCTGACCATCATGGAGAAACACCATCTCTACTAAAAATACAAAATTAGCTGGGCGTGGTGGCGCACACCTGTAATCCTAGCTACTCGGGAGGCTGAGGCAGGAGAATCGCTTGAACCCGGGAGGCAAAGGCTGCGGTGAGCCAAGATCGCACCACTGCATTCCAGCCAGGGCAACAAGAGTGAAACTGTCTCAAAAAAAAAAAAAAAAAATTAGCTGGGCATGGTGGCAGGCGCCTGTAATCACAGCTACTCAGGGGGCTGAAGCAGGAGAATCGCTTGAACCCAGGAGGAGGAGGTTGCAGTGAGCCGAGATTGTGCCACTGCACTCCAGCCTGGGTGACAGAGTGATAGACTCTGCCTCAAAAAAAAAAAAAAAAAAAAAAAAAGAAGAGTTGTCACAGGAAGATGGTGACCACATAGGTGTTTGAGCTGGTGAGAGTGCAGGCGTCTTCAGGACCTGCCATTTCAGGTACCTGACATGTGCAAGTACAGCCTGGGAGAAAGGCTAGCACAGGCAGTCTGCCGTCCTCAGCACACGCGGGCTCCTCTCTAGTCTGGAAGAGACTGGGGCCATATCTTCCTGCTCAGTTGGTGGGAACCACCACCAACGGAGTGGCTTAAAACCACCAGAATTTACTATCTCATAGTTCTGAAGGCCAGAAGTCCAAAATCAATGTGTTGGCAGGGCTGGTTCCTTCTGCTGGTGCTCTGGGTGGACAGCCTCCAAGGTCTCACAGTTGGAATTCTTTCGTTCTGTGATCCCACGGAGGTGACTCTGCAGCACCAAAAGCGTGTCCTCCTCCCTCCCTCTCTCGGTCTCCATCCCCCAGGGCAGAGAGCCAGGCTGCACCTTCCCTCTGAAGGTCTCCTGGGTGACCCTGATGGACCCTCACCCTGACACTGCTAAGAGCATTCTGGGAAGGAGCATTCCAGTGACAACTGAGTAATTCATGGTGGGTGAGAAATGTCACAGAAGACATTCCTCTTTGAAATGTTAATGTGGAAGGTGGAGGAATCTAGGCTTTGCAGAGAAAACAATGGATTCTGTGGGTGAGAAGTTACTCTGAGCCCTGGGTGAGGACAAGGGTGGCCAGGACCAGTTCTGACTAACACATGATGTCTCTGGAAAGCTCAGAGGATAAGCAACTCAAGCCGCCCTGGTGAGAGACCACTGTGAGCTACAAAGGCTTCCCTCGGGGGCTGCTAGGCAGCACAGCCATGAGGCCGGGACCTTAGTCCATCAGTCCATCCGTTCTCAGACAACTCTCTCCAGCCGCCAGACTCCACCCCATGCCGTCTCGAGCATCATCTTCCTCCAGCCCCACCCCTGCCTTCTAAGCACAGCTGGGGAGCTGGCTGGGAGCTGACAAATGCTTAGCTCTAGTAATCCCAGAGCAAGGGAGCCTGGATGAGGAAGCAGAGAGGAGAGACCCCTCTAACTATGGAGGGGGACCACCCCGTTGGTGGTCTGTGGCCCAGGAAGCCTCCTCTTCCCTCCGCCTACCTTCCCAGCTCTGGTTCTAGGCCCAGTCTGTATGAAGCCTCCCCAGCCTGCCCCGTCCCAGTCCACACTGATGCCTGCAGCTCTTGTATGGTGGAAGGTTTTTCTCAGCTTCACCAGGGAGGCAGCGGGGTGTGGTGGTTGAAAGGACAGGTTCTCAAGGTAAGTACTTCAGCATCAGATGGACATGGGGTTGAAATCTGGTTTGCCCAATTCCTCCAGCATGTGGCTTTGGAAAGGTCCTGAATGTAAGATGCCATCTGTGCCCTGCCTGCATCCCCTTGGCACTCACTGTTCCCGGGTATGTGCACTGCTTATCCCCACAGGCCCCTGCAATTCCCCAATTCCCTGATGAGGGTCTTGGTACCCAGAGGGAGCACGCATAGGAGCTAGAACTGGTGGGTAAATACATGAACTGCTTCATAATGCCCAGGCACACCATCTGCAGGTTCCCAGAGGACCCCAGGGGCCTGAGCCTCCGGGGCCCACAGAGTCAACTGCTCATGAACACATGTGTACAGCTGGCACCCTGCCCTTCCCTAACTTCCTTCCCTAAGTCCCTGCTGGTGCTTCCTGTATCACCTCCACAATAAACAACTTGCCCTCAAATCCTCACCTCAAGGTCAGCTTCCAGGGGAGCCCCACCCCAAATGCCATGTTGCTTAGGCTCTTCTTCACATGGAGACCACAACTGCATCTGGACGTGGAGACTTGCATGGTTGTGATGCTGTACGTGAAGTGCTGGCCTGTAGTACTTGGTAAGTGCTAACTGTTTTCATTGTGGTTATTCATTCATTCACCCAGAAGTAGGGCAGCTTTCTTAAACAATGGGCAAAGACCTGCATGCAGGAGTTAGCAAGACCCATGCAGGCAAAAAACACACAAGCTAGTGGGGAAGAGGGCATGAGACCCTTCCCACCACATACCCCGCACCTGGCCCCTGCCAGAGGGGCGATGCAAAGTGGGGGTGACCACAGGAGAGGGGAGAAGCAACGGAGTTCCAACCTACAGGTTTAGTTAAGAAGGCATTAGTTCAGGATTTCACAACAGATTCACCGTGCTTGGATCAATCAACACATTGAGAGGCGTCAGGTTCCTAGAGGACTCACAGCCTCCACACCCTTCATCTCTCTCTCTGGGAAACTTTCAACACAATTGATTTGAATGGCACAGTCTGCATTGATGTCAGTTTGCTAGTTCATAATCACGAACCCTTAGACGACTCAGATGAAACAAGAAGTTTTTTTTTTCTTCTTCTTTGTAGATGCACAAGGAACCGCGTGGGCAAGTACAGATTTTCTAAACTATCCTTTCCCTTTGGGGCCCAGGGAAAGCCCAAAAATCAGGGAACAGACACTGACTCCCTACGTAAGCTGATTGTAAAAGCCAGTCCTGCTTCTTTCCTGCAGAACTGGGGATTTTACAAACATACAGACATGAGAGACTCAAACCTCGATCCTTGCACTTTGAAATATGTTAGTCACATGAGCCTGTGGTGGGTGCCCCCCTCTCTCAATAGGGGGGTGCTGTTTACAGTTAATAATTGATCAGAACAGGTAAAGGGTAATTAAAATGTATTCGCCCAACAAATGGGCATTCCTTTTATAATAATGAAAACCTCTCTGTTCGTAAAGAGGTGTCTGCATCATAAATAGGGAAGGTATTAATAATAATTATATCTCAAAACTGAAAAGACAACAAATGTCTCCCAAGCTAGATTGTGAAATCAACTCGGTGCTTCAACGTAGTTGGAAAGTCATCCTGGTTTTTTTTTTGTTTTGTATTGTTTTTGTTTTTGTTTTGAGATGGAGTTTAGCTCTTGTTGCCCAGGCTGGAGTGCAGTGGTGCAATCTCGGCTCACTGCAACCTCCGCCTCCTGGGTTCAAGCGATTCTCCTGCCTCAGCCTCCTGAGTAGCTGGGATTATAGGTGCCTGCCACCACACCCAGCTAATTTTTGTATTTTTAGTAGAGACAGGGTTTCCCATGTTGGCCAGGCTGGTCTCAAACTCCTGACCTCAGATGATCCACCCGCCTTGGCCTCTCAAAGTGCTGGCATTATAGGCGTGAGAAGCCGCGCCTGGCCCCTCCTGTTTTTGAGTAGGAGGGTTTAGTGGCTGGACCTTACCTTCTCAGAAGGGAGGAAGGGTGGCTGTGACTCCATGGGGCAACGCTTAGGGTCAGGGGTAGCAGCCCCAGTATCTCTCAGCTCCATGTGGAGAGCTGGGATAAGGAAGCCACTTCACCCCTTCCCCTTTGCAGTGCAGGCCCCAGTGAGGGTAGCCCAATGGGGTAGCCCAGAGCTTGTTACCATCCCAGACAACTCAGGATCCGTAGAGCTGGTGGGGGCTCTGCCTCCAGGGGTGCCAGCAACAACCCCTGTCGTCATGGATGGGACCTGTGCTCAGGCTCCCTCACCTCCCTTCTTCACTGTGTGCCCCTGGTCAAGAGAGTCCCACTCCCTTCATAGCAGCTGATATTTTTAGCTCTCAAACCAAAGCTATCCCGTGTGCTGCTCTTTCACATTAGGGAGGTAGCAGGGAGACGGTCTCTGGCATTCTGAGAGCTCAGTTCATTTTCTAAATCATTTTGCAGACTTAACTCATCAATCTCTATAATGCGCTCATGGAGGTGCTGATGCAGCTCTGGCAGAACCCTGGATCTCAGAGCAATTAAGTGATTTGCCCTGGCTCACAGGAGGGACATGCGCGTCAGTGTCAGGCGCAGCCTTTGGGAGGCCCCGAGGTTCTGCACAGGTGCTTGATGATGCAAGCCATGCATCTGGCTCTGCATCTTCGTGCGGTTCTCCAAGGTGGGGTAGGTACCGGCCGTGGTGGACTTAGGGCACACATGCCACACAGTAAAGCCTCGACAGCCAAACACAGTTCTGCTTTCCCTGATGCCAAAAATGATATGAGGGGCACAGGCAATAAACGACACCCAGGAGTACCCCCCTGACCCCTTTGATGGGGTGATGCCATCTTCGAAAGCTCACCACTGCCGGTCCAATGGGACTGCTCCCCGCTGCAGGTCCTGTGAAAGCGCGGGGCTGGAGGAAACAGGCCAGTGGGCTCGTCCAAGTTGCAAGACTGGGCCCAGCTGATGGCAGGGCGATGGGAGAGAGGAGGAGCCCCAGAGACTGTCCTCCTGGTTGGCACAAGGGGTACTAAAAAGGGGAATGGCCATCAGCACAACTGCGGAGGAAGTGAAGCAGAGGCAACCAGAGGGGAGCCGAGAGGATGCCACTGGCACTCTCTCCACCCTCATCGGGTCGCCAGCTCTTTGCCTAAATAGAAGCATGGATGTTACGGCACCTTCCAATAAACACATCCAAATCAGCTGCAAATTAATTTGTTTCAGCAATCAAAAGCTGTGCCCTACATCCATTGCTTGATGCTTAGCACATTCTCCAGTTTGATTTCTTTTCTTTTTAGATTTTTAAAAAAGATGTCATATTTTTAGAGCAGTTTTAGGTTCACAGTAAAACCAAGCAGAAGGAATACAGCTTACCCAGAGAGCCCCTGCCCGTCACGTTCAGTCTCCCCAGTCATCAACACCCCCCTGGAGTGGGCCATTTGTTACAACTGAGAGCCTACAGTGTCACTCGAAGTCCACAGTTTACATTAGCGTTCACTCTTGGGCTTGTACATTCTACCAGTTTGGACAAATGCGTAACGACATGTATCAATTTTTATCATTAATTGGGAAAATCAGATACATACATCAGATAGGGAATCCTAGAGCCAACCCTTAGCATAAATTAAACACTTCCTGTTCCTCTCCCCATTTTACTAAATCAATGATGTTCACGTGGAAAGAAACCTTGCAACAGGGACTGGGGACTGTCAGAAGAGATCAGAACATCATCCTTCTAGAGACGCACGTTTCAGACGGCCTAACCTCTAAGGTCTTCCTTAGCCCCATCCCCACTATAAGTTAAAAAAAGTTAAGACCAGACACAGAAAATGGGCTAATACTATGTTAAGTTTTGCTAAAAGCAGGCTCTAAACCAATCTTAGGAGCATTTTAAAAAGCTGGTGAGTGACTGATTCCTCAGAGCATCTCCAAACCAAATCCCACCACAGTTTATCCACGTGCCTACTCACCAATGTCTGTTTCCTTGTGGTTCTTGATGTATTCTGCCAGCTCAAAGTTGCCTGCTATTATGGCCACCTGCAAAGTGAAAATCACATTAAGTTAAGTGTCATCTGCAGAACAATGATTTCTGCATATACTATTATATCATTGAAGGCCTAACACCAAAAGGAGTCCAATCAGAACTCTTAAAATGGCAGCTGCGATATCTATCAACACTCATCTGCTCACCTTGCCAACTACCACACTTGCTTCTCTCAAAGCAGTTGGCTGTTTTATGATGATAAGGTTGTCATTGCTCTACAACCTATATGAGTGGGGGCCTCTGTCCAGAGGCATGTGGGGCAAATTACCCAGAGAGCAGCTGAGGATTCAACCAGGCCTGAGTCTGGAAATCTCCCCATTGACTATGTTCTGTGTACCCACGGGGCTTGATTGGTTCCAGCTCTCATACCCTGGAGCCCTGTTTATCTGATTAGATGCATGCCAATCTACATAACTGGAGAGAGGGGGAAACCTCAAAAAAAAAGCATTCAAACTCATCAGATTTCAGTTTTGTGGGAAAAATTCTACCCATAGATGTATGCACAGCCAGATGGGTGGCACCAAAAACCATCACCTACAGGAAATTGTTCCAACTGAGGCCCTACAGATCTGTTGCCTAAAGATGCATGATCTTTGATATGGGAGAGCAGCCAGGCAGGTAAAGCCAAGTATCCTAGGATGGCCATGGAGACCCATAAGGAAGGCCAGGATCAGAGACCACATGGACAAGGCACACAGTGCCTCAGAAGGAAAGACCATGAGCTCAGGGCCAATGCATATAACCCACAAAAGAGCCAGGCATTCAGATGCCAGCCTGGAGAAATACACATACGTCTACAATGCGCTGATGTCAAGTCATAATGTAAGTGGACCTTATCTAATCAGCTGGGGGCCTTATGAGCAGAAATTGAGGTTTCCTACGGAAGAAGATTTTCCTTAAGACTGAGGCATCAACTCCTGCCTGAGTTTCCAGCCTTACCTACTGATTTCAAATTGGCCAACCTCATAATCATATGAGCCAATTCTTTACAATAAATTATAAACAAATGCAGACCTTAGTGCCAGGAGTGGGGTGTGGCTGTTAACAAATATGTATAACACCTTCCCAACATGGGCTTACTTCATTTGTTTAATTTAAGTCAACCTTTCTTCTTGTGTGTATGAGGTGATCTGGTAAGGTAAGGTGGGTGATTTTTGGTTTTGTGTTTTTTCTTACTTAGGGCATCTGTAGGCCTAAAAGGACCTTTCCTTTAGGTCATATTCCTCAGAAAGTCTTTGCTCTTCTGTTTTTATTTTGTTTTTCTTAAAGAATATTTTTAAAGCTCAAATTTGTGTAATAATTTAGGACTTTATTTAGAATTATTGGCTGTTGGCAGCAGCAGGCTATTCTGAAATGTCTCATAATATACATACACACACACACTTTTTTTTTTTTTTTTTTTTTTTGGCAGGGTCTTGCTCTGTCATCCAGGCTGGAGTGCAGTGATGTGATCTTGGCTCACTGCAATCTCTGCCTCCCAGGCTCAAGTGATTCTTGTGCCTCAGCCCCCTGAGTATCTGGAATTACAGGCATGTGCCACCATGTCTGGCTAATTTATATATATATATATTTTTTTTTTTTTTTTTTTTTTTTTTTTTTTTAGAGATAGGGTTTTGCCATGTTGTCCAGGATGGTCTCAAACTCTTGGCCTCAAGTGATCAGCCTGCCTCCCAAAGTGCTGAGATTACAGGCATGAGCCACTGTGCCTGGCCAAACATATATATATACACACACACACACACACACACACATATTTTAATAAATATGGTGTTGGTGAAAAAAACCAAATATCTAAAAATATTATGGAAATGCTTTGGAACTTGGTAATGATTACAGGCTGGAAGAGTTTTGAGGTGCATGCTGGAAATATGAATGTTAGAATGATTCTGCTGAGATATCAGATGGAGATGAAGAACACGTTACTGGAAACTGGAGGAAAAGTGATGCTCGTTCTAAAGTGGCAAAGAACTTGGCTCAAGTGTGTTCTAGTATTTTTGTGGAAGGTAGACTGTGTGAGCGATAAAATCAGATATTTAGCTGAGGAGATTTCTACGCAAAGTGTTGAAGGAGCAGCTGCAACCTCCTGACTGCTTATAGTAAAATGCAACAGGAGAGAGATGAATTGAAGAAGGAATTGTTAAGCAAAAAGGAACCAGAGCTTGAAGATTTGGAAGATTCTCAGTCTATCCATACGGCAAAAAGTGAAAAAGCCTATCCACACTGCAACAAAACGAACACCGAGGGTATGGCTGGAACATCACTTGATAATGTAAGGGATTATAAGAGCAGGAACACTGCCAGTTTGAATGGAAGGGGATGGAGATAAGAAAAATGAAAGAAGACTCTCAGACTTCTTGGATTTGACAGAAGAGGGTGACAGAGCTCTCTGGTCACAAATGTGTGCTACTCTTCAGGAAGAAGACAAAATAACCCTGAAAGGAATTCAGAGATCATCAGATCCACCCCTTGGTTTCAACAGTTAGATGGTCTCTGCCCAAAGACTTGTGGGCAGGACCACAGGGCAGAGTTGTGAGGTGAGATGGTTAGGCTTTATGTCTCCACCCAAATCTCATCTTGAATTATAATCCCCATAATCCCCATGTGTCGAGGGAGGGACCTGGTGGGAGGTAATTGAATCATGGGGGTGGTTTCCCCATGCTGTTCTCGTGATAGTGAGTGAGTTCTCATGAGATCTGATGGTTTTACAAGTGTCTGGCATTTCCCGTATGACACTCATTCTCTCTCCTGCTGCCCTGTGAAGAGGTGCCTTATGTCATGATTGTAAGATTCCTGAGGGCTCCCCAGCCATGCGGAACTGTGCATCGATTAAACCTCTTTTCTTTATAAATCACCCAGTCTCAGGGATTTCTTCATAGCAGTGTGAGAATGGACTAAGATGTTGGGGAAGCCTCCTGAGTGGTGGCTTCCCTTGGGCATGAAGGTAGAAAAGGTGGCTTTAGAGATAAGCATGTCTCCAGGCCACATTCAGAGAGACAGAAGCTGAGGTGCCCTCCTCCCAAAAGGGGATCATCTCTTCCTACAGCCCACCTCCAACTCAGCTTTGGGAACTCGACTTGGGCGATGTGGACCCATGCCCTGGCCTGCTCTGAGCCAAACATTTACTTCTCCAGGCCCCTGATGGTTGTGCTGGCTCCAGGATGGCACTAGGCCTCTCTGCCCACAAGGCCCAGGCACCTCTCCTGCATTCCTACAGACCAGCCCTTGCCGAATGCCTGAGGTGAAACTGGCGGAGTGATGCTGCCACAGAGGTGGAGGGCATGGGCTCTGGCCTGCGCTGCCTGGGTGTAAATCCAGACTTGTACTATGTGACACCAGGCATTATGTGTAATCCACAAACCTAGGTTTTCTCATCTGTGAAATGGGTTTGGTGTGTGGATTTATTGAGATCTCACAAGTAAAGGTTTAGAGCAGTGCCTGGCATGTGGCCAATCAACCCTAAAAAAGTATGCTATGGGCCGGGCACTGTGGCTCACATCTGTAATACTAGCACTTTGGGAGGCTGAGGCGGGCAGATCACTAGGTCAAGAGATGGAGACCATCCTGGCCAGCATGGTGAAACCCCATCTCTACTAAAAATACAAAAATTAGCTGGGCGTGGTAGCATGCACCTGTAGTCTCAGCTATTTGGGAAGCTGAGGCAGGAGAATCACTTGCACTTGGGAGGTGGAGACTGCAGTGAGCCAAGATCATGCCACTGCACTCCAGGCTCAGTGACAGAGTGAGACCCGGTCTCAAAAAAAAAAAAAAAAAAAAGTTTGCTATGATTAGAAAAGTGATGACTATGTCTTCAAACACTGCAGACTGCTCATTGTAAAGGTAACCCACCCCCCAGGTCACCCAGCGCCCCACAAAAATGCACAGTCAGATACACACAAGTGCACACCCACGTCTGCACTTGAACACACACCTAGGACAGCTGCTGAAATAACACGCACGTGGACCATCCCCTAGTGATTCCAGGATTCTCCTTCCAAAGAAAAGCCCTAGGAGCTTAAGCCCAGGCACCTCCCTGCTGGTCTAAAGGACTCAGCTCACAGTGCAAATGAGAACAATGCAAACATTTACTTGTGATCATTGCCTGACTGTTTCTCCCCTTGATGATTTCAAGGCCTAGAAAATCCTCCTGGCAGAAAGCCTGCTGCCTGTCCTCTGGCACAGCCTGCCCTATGCTTGGCTTATCATGGGTTCCCAGTAAAAGTCTTCTGGGAGAAGGAAGAGGGAACTGGGTCTTATGTGATGTCTCAGCATTGCTCAGTGTTGTCCAGCTGGTGTCAGGCTGCTGGTCTGGATGCATGAGGAAGGCAGAGTGTGGGGTCTGTCTCTGTAGCTGCAGGTGTGCACAGCAGCGAAAAGAATACTCACAGCAGAGACACAGCCGGGGCTCAGGTGCCACACGCTGCTCTGAGTGAGTTCCCAGGAGAGACCTCTTTTGATTTTAACTGCTCTATGAAATGGGCACCATTATCTCTATTCAACAGAGGGGGAAAGTGAGGCACAGAGAGATAAGGAACTTGTTCCACATCACAGTCAGCACTGAAGCCAAGATATTCACTCAAGCCGTTTGGGTTCAAACTCTTCATCTAATCACCTTAGCATATAATATGCTGTCATTTTCATGGACTGTGGCATTTTTTTAAAAAGTTATGATATAATCACAGGTCAAACACCTTTGTAAAAAATAGAAGCACAAGAAACAACAAATGACAAATTATCCTTGAGGGTTATGACAAGCCACACTCAGGCTGGGCACCCACAGAATCTTCTATGGTGAAAAGTGCCCTGCACAGGGGAAGGACAAGTCCTGTAAGAACGGACGCTGCTTTGTCCAGGTTTTTCAGAGCCCTAGAGGCCTGGAGGGGAGCCAGTGAAGAAATGAGAACTCTGCTCTCTACAGTTCGCCTGTTTTTCCCCCATTAATTCAACTGTCCTCCTCCTTTCTTGTTTCAGTTAACATTTCGGTAATACAGACAGATGCCTGCCTGCAGGGTACGGCCATAATGCAACCTTGAGAGGGAAATGTTAGGGTTTAAAAAAACTGAGAGCAGGAAGGAGCCCCTCACCCCCACGGGATGCAAAGAGACTTCCTGTCGCCTCCCTTCGCAAGCCATTGCCAGCTTTAGAATACCGGGAGAAGGAGCACCTGGCGGGGGTTACAGCTCAGGCAAAGGTTTGGAGGATGGATGTCAGACGTGGTGAATGTGCCAGCAAGACAGGCAAGATGGATGTGTGGAGGGAGGAAGGTCAGAGGTCAGCACAGAAGGCACCGACTGGCAGGTCATGGCAGGAATCCACATGTGAAGCAAAGGGAACCCTGGCTTCTGTAGTGAGGAGGTGACAAGAAACCATGGCCCTGGGAGGCATCTGGGGACAGACAACACCAGGGAGCCCTGAAAAACAGCAACAGGCAAGATGTCTCCATGGCCAGGGCCCAGCCGGCACCCTTGGACAGACAGGAGGCTGGGAGAATTCAGACGATGGGCAGCCAGTTCTGTGCCACGCCACTGGACAGCAGAGCAGCAGGCGGCCACCTGGGCAGTGTCACTGCACCACACTGGGCATTCGTATGAGACGCCTCACTGGCATTCTAAATCATCCTAATTCTCACTTCCGTGTCTGCTGGCTGGGAAGGAGGAAGGCCTTTTATGGACATTTAAACAAGAGTTATATAACACAAAGCAACAGTCTGTTTCTCTTCTGTGGATCTCAAAGGAAAGGGAGGGGCAGGGCCTCCAGGGAAGATGCAGAGGGCGTCCTCCCTCGCTAGCCTCTCTCAGCCAAGTGTGGGGCCGAGGTCCCAGCTCCTGCCACCTCCCCACCTGTCTCTCTCAGAGCTGGGCTTTCTTGCTGTGCCCTTGCGGTCTGCCTCCCAGGCGGCTCCCCTTAGCTCTTGCCCCAAGACAGAGTTAGCATCACTTTCCAGAGCATTTGCTGTGACCTTATGATTGACATCCTGCATTTGAAGTGTGATCTACAGTTCCAGGCAGCATCGATGGCTGAAGTTTTGTGTGATGAGGGCACCACAGGATGAGTTCTTGTGGGAATCACCCCCAGTTGTAAGTCCTCGCTGCCCTAAACTGGGTTTTCCTGGAATGAAGCAATCCTGGAATGAGATGAGGACATTTTGCTCGTCCTGACAAAGCCCCCTCCAAGAGTTGGCACTGGGATTAACAAGTAGAGGAAAGCAGATGGACACCCTGCCAGGAGCCCTCTCTGCCCTTGGCACTCAGGGCCTCAGGGACACCTAAAGATGCAGGAATGTCAAGAGGGAGCCCACAGTTTTTTTTCAACAGCAGCCACTCTGCAAGGCAGTGCATATCAGTAGCCAAGCCCAGGAGGAAGCACGGCCCCCCTCCACTGATCTACCAGCTGGGGAAGAAGGGGGAGTTTCCGCCTATTCTCCTAACTCAAGAATTGACAACCATCTCCTCCTTAGCACCTTAAACGCTAACTTAGCTGGCTGGGCTCAGTGGCTCATGCCTCTAATCCCAGCACTTTGGGAAGCTGAGGTGAGTGGATCACCTGAGGTCAGGAGTTTGAGACTAGCCTTCCCAACATGGTGAATCCCCATCTTTACTAAAAATACAAAAATTAGCTGTGCGTGGTGGCTGGTGCCTGTAATCCCAGCTACTCGGGAGTCCGAAGCAGAATTGCTTGAACCCGGGAGGTGGAGGTTGCAGTGAGCCGAGATTGCACCACTGCACTCCAGGCTGGGTGACAGAGCGAGACTCTGTCTCAAAATAAAATAAAATAAAATAAAATAAAATAAAATAAAATAAAATAAAATAATAAAATAAAATAACATTATCTTAGTCTCAAGCTTTGAAGCACATCTTCGAAGCCTATAATATGACAATCACAGCCCACTAGGACTTAGGATCACAGAAAGACTGGGGACTCGATCCATCACACTCATCATTGGCAAGCATCACTGGGAAAGACAGTAGAGGCGCCCAGGGCTTGTCCACGAGGGGCTGGGGCCCTGGGGCTCGAGGTTGGTCCAGACCCCTGCCACACACTCTGTGCATGACCACTGGCTGGAAGCCCTGATTGTGGAGCCCTGTTGTCTCTTCTGCCACCTGCATTGCAACACCGCAGAGACTTCCTGTCCCCTCTCTTCTTAAGCCATTGTCCAGCTTTGGAGTACCAGGAGAAGGTGCTGCATGCCAGATGCAAAGCCCTGCAAAGCCGGTGAAAACGCCACCTGCACATCTTCCTAGAGCCCTGAGCTCTGCCAAGCCCCAAACCCTCCTTCTCCCCAAAATGCAGCACTTTGATGCTGTGTAAGCAGGTAAGGCCCATTCCAGGAGCAGCACCCCAAATTCCCAACACAGACCCTCGTACCTAGTGCTTCCTCCAATCCCCTAATCTGTATTAGACAGCCCCTGCTATCCACCTAGTACTTGCACCCACCCCATCAAGGACACCTGTAGACTTCATGGGGGCACCTGTTCCTCGCTTGCTGTTGCCTGCCCCACAAACTCAGAAACAAACCACTCAAGTAGTAAGTGGTGAGACGGATCAGACCACCACAAGGTGGGTGCCTGGTAATTATCTGAGTCTCATGCCAAAGGACAGTGCTCGGTGCACACAGGGCCTGAGTGTGTTCAGGAGGTGCAGGCAGGCTAGGGGCTGGTGAGCACAGCAGATGAAGCTACATGCTCAGCTCCCGTGGGTGGTGTGGACTGCAATCCCATGCCATCATCTAAAAAGCTGTACCCTCGGCCTCTGAGGAACTTAAAGACCAACACAGGTGCCATGGCTTGGCTCTGTGTCCCCACCCAAATCTCATCTCATAGCTCCCATAATTCCCACGTGTTGTGGGAGGGACCTGGTGGGAGATCTGATGGTTTTTAATGGAGTCTAACTCTGTCACCCAGGCTGGAGTGCAGTGGTGCGATCTTGGCTCACTGCAACCTCCACCTCCCAAAGGTTCAAGTGATTCTCCTGCCTCAGCCTCCCAAGTAGCTGGGATTACAGGCACCTGCCACCACACCTGGCTAATTTTTCTATTAGTAGAGATGCGGTTTCACCATGTTGGGCAGGCTGGTCTTGAACTCCTGACCTCAAGTAATCTGCCCATATCAGGCTCCCAAAGTGCTGGGAGTACGGGCATGAGCCATCATGCCCAGTCAATCTGATCGTTTTAAAAAGGGGAGTTTCTCTGCACAAGCTCTCTTTGCCTGCCGCCATCCATGTAAGATGTGACTTGCCCCTCCTTGCCTTCCACCAGGATTGTGAGGCCTCCCCAGCCATGTAGAACTGTAAGTCCATTAAACCTTTTTCTTCCCAGTCTCAGGTATGTCTTTATCGGCAGCGTGAAAACGGACTAATACAGCGGGGAAATGCGAGGAACAGCCTGGGTGCTCTTAGGCATGGCATGGTCTCAGGATGGCGGAAGGCGGAGTGAGGTGGTGCCAGGAGCAAGGATGGCCCCACAGGGACTCGGGACCTGGACGGGCTTGATGGTGGGAAATGAGCCAGCCAGACAGGCAGGCGAGGAGGACCTGGGGCTGTCTGGTTGGTCCTCGCCACAGTTCTCCGAGGATCTGAATTCCACTGCTCCTATTACATCAGGCAACCCCTTTCAAGACAGCTCCCTAGACAGCTCCAGCACCGTGTACAAAATACCTCTCCTGAGCTCAAGCCACTCACCCGCCCACCCTTCACTGAACACCACAAAGTGCCACATCCTATACCACCTAGCACTGAACTTGGCCTGCTGTGATGCTCTTCCTGCTTCGTGTAAGCCTGCATTCTGAATGACGAAATGACTCTCCCTGAGCCCAGGGGCTGTGCAGATTTCTGCCGTGGTCTGGATATTTGAGGCCCCCTCCGAATTCATGTGTTGAAATGGAAGCCCCAGTGTGAGGGTGTTAGGAGCTGGGGCCTTTGGGAGGTGATGAGGTCATGAGGGTGGAGCCCTCATAAATGAGATTAGTGCCCTTGGAAAAGAGGCCGCAGAGAGAGCCTTGCCCCTTCTGCCACGTGAGGACACAGCAAGAAGACCGCCGTCCGGGAAGTGGGCCCTCATCAGACAGCCCATCTGCTGGCCCTTGATCTTGAACTCACAGCCTCTGGAGCTATAACAGATCCATGCCTATTGTTTATATGCCACCCAGTTTACGTTTCTTTTTTTTTTTTTTTTTTTGAGGTGGAGTTTCGCTCTTGTCACCCAGGCTTGAGTGCAGTGGCACGATCTTCAGTCACTGCAGCCTCCACCTCCTGGGTTCAAGTGATTCTCCTGCCTCAGCCTCCTATGTAGCTGGGATTACAGGCGCATGCCACCATGCCTGGCTAATTTTTTGTATTTTTAGTAGAGACAGGGTTTCACCATGCTGGCCAGGCTGATCTCAAACTCCTGACCTCAAGTAATCCGCCGGCCTCGGCCTCCCAAAGTGCCGGGATTACAGGATTGCACCTAGCTCATTTTATGGTATTTTGTGATGACAGCCTGAACAAACAGAGACAGCGCCCAGCCTGTTGCACCTGTCACCCAGGCCAGCCCTGGGCTCCGACAAGGTGCCCCAAAGCCCTGCCTTCCTGCTCGGGGCTGGGACACAGGCAGCACATGGGAATGCTCTTCACAGTGGTGAGGACGCCACGGAGCAGGACTGTCACCTTTGAGGGTGGCTCTCGGGTGGCCAGGGCCCTGGAGAGGCTGTGGACTTGCTGCGGTGCCCACAGTGTGACCTGTTCCCTGACGTCAAGAGGTAGATCCCAGGCAAGAATGGAGGCCACCTCTCTCCTCATCACTTGTTCAACAAGCTCCTGGGATCCGCAGCCAGAACTCGGAGGAAAGCCACTCCACTGCCCTGACGAAGCCTCCTTCTCTTGCCAAAACGAAATGTGCCTCCCGACACAGAGCTATTTAGAGGCGGCTCTGTGATCCTGACACCTCCTCGCCGTAACTGGAAAATGGCTCCTCGGAAAGGCACGAGGGAAACTGAGCGCTTGGGATGTCCCCGTCTTTGTTTCCTTCCAGATAACAGTGCGTCATCTATTTCAGACTCCTGTGGCAACTCAGGAAGCCACTGATGCCCAAAGAACCCAGGGCCTGGTAAGAATGTTTTAATTACAGGCATCCTCCAAGCACGGCAGGGAGTGGGCCTGGGCTCCTGGCTCACCAAGGTCAGGGGTCGCCGAGTTCCCCTGCAAACTTCAAGGGAATCTCTGCCCATCTCCAGGCTAAAGCCCAGAATCTGGAGAGGCAGTTGAGGCCTCTGTGGTTCCAGAACAGCTCCCTGGGGCTTTGCTAAAACCCCATACGGGGCCAGGGCCTTTGCAAATCGATGTGTATTACCCAGAAGCCCCTGGTTGCTCTGGGACTTCACACCTAACTTGACAGGGCTGACCAGATAGAGCCAGGGCTGACTCAAGCAACGTCCACACCTCCTGAAGTGCCGGCTCAGGGGCGTCGTGGGCCAGGACTCCCGGCCAGAGGAAGCAACTGGGGACTGGGAAGCTGTTGTAGGAGCAGTTCCATGCCGGGTGACCCAGTGAGCCTCCCAGGTTAGAGGAGGACCCTGAGCATTTGAGTAAGACTTGCCTGGGTCTCCTCTGCCGGTATCCCCAGAGGCTGGGGATGAAACAGCCCCTCAGTCCCACAGAAGGTAGAGCAGGTCCAGCCCTCAGCACCCCTCCCACGGCTGAGTGAAGGGGACCCCCTGGGCTGTGGCCAGATTTCACTCAGGCAGCATTGTGTGGTGGTCAGGACCACAGGCTTGGACATTGGACAGCCTCAGAGAGAGCTTTCTAGCACCGATACCACAGACAACCTCCCCTGTCTCAGGCTCCTGAAACTGAGAATAAAAGTATGATTCTTCTATGACTATCATGAGAATTAAAGTGGTTAATTAGCAAGTAATAATTGGCAAATGACTTAAAATAGTGCCATTCAGTATCACCAAATTGAATGCAGAGATCCATATATTAAGGAGATGATATCATGGCTAGGTGAGTTTATTTCAGAAATAAGAAAATTGACGAATATAATTCATCGCATTAGCAGATAAGAAGGGGAAGTCTACATAATCATCTTTGACAGTGGCAGGATCAGATTTTGGATAAATATTTTATCAAGACACATCGGATATGACAACATAGATTCATGATAAAACTTAATAGACTGGGCCAGGCATGAAGGCTCATGCTTGTAATCCCAACAATTTGGGAGGTCGAGGCAGGCAGATCACTTAAGGTCAGGAGTTCGAGACCAGTCTGGCCAACATAGTAAAACCCATCTCCACCAAAAATACAAAAACTAGCCAGGCATGGTGGCACAAGCCTGTAATCCCAGCTACTCGCGAGGCTTAGGCAGGAGAATTGCTTGAACCTGGGAAGTGGAGGTTGCAGTAAGCCAGGATCATGCCGTTGCACTCTGTGCAACAGAGTGAGACTCCATCTCAAAAAAAAAAAAAAAAAAGAAAAAAGAAAAAGAGAAAAAAAAATCTTAATAGACTGGGAAGAAAAGTGAACTTTGCCTGCTAGTACATCAGTGAAACAGATTGTTGCTTAAGAGACCACCCTAAAACTAAGGGCTGCATGGGTCTGATGACTGCTACTCTGGACTCCCTCACATGACTGCGTTTAAGTGGAGGGTCAGCCTGGCTGGCAGGTGCAGGATGGCCTCACATGGGCCTCGCTGTTGGCTGGAACACATCTGTTTTCTTCCATGCACCCTCCCATCCCCCGGCAGACCAGGCTGGCTTCCTTACACGGTGTCCTCAGGACAGTGCTCCACAGAGAGAGCATGTCAAGCTGCCAAGGAGGGAAACAGACTCCGCCTGTGCATGGGAGTGGCTGCACTTTTTTTCCTGCCACAGTTCCATCCTGCGATTTTGCCATGACCGCAGCTCAGACACGGTCATGGGGATCCGCAGGTGTTCTGGGTGACCTTCTGGTTGACCTTGTCCTTTTGGTCCTGGGATCGAGCAGAAGCTCCAAAGGCTGCACAGCAATCTGGGATTCGGACCAGGCCTCCAGAGCTGCACCGATATTGGCAAGTTACCTCCCAGGGATGCTGGGGTTCAGCACCAAGGTGACTCTAATTACAAGGGAAATGCTAAACCAGGGGTTGGCATTGGGGGATCATATATGAGGAGGAAAACCACTTTCAGCATTTGAAAATTTCTGACCTAATCAACATCAACGTCAAACCACGACCCAACTGATCTACCTCCATTTAGTCGTTCAGCTTCCAGCCAAGATGTTGAAACGTCAGCCAGGGGAAAAACCGGCCACCTCCTTGGAGAAGGCCACATCCCCTTACCCCTCCTAGGGTAGAAGAGACCTTCTGGGCAGTATTATCCTCTGTCCTTTGAAGTACGTATGGCAGTCAACGGAATAAAAACCTCGAAAAACATCAGCGTGTAAGTTTAACAAATACACAAAAGAATGGGAAATAATTCTTTCATGTGGACCAAATGCAACCTCCCTCTCCCAGAAGGATTTGCCAATAAAATGTGAATTTTTCCTTTGAAATAGCAATGGCATTGAAGGATATCATTTGCTCCCAGAAATCTTGATAGAAAAGCAACAGTTCTTTGATGTTTGCAGAGGAATCATTTTCAAGAGAGTGGCTCTGGTGGGACCCTGGGGCTAGAAAGGCGTGAGCCCATGGGGCAGTTGGATTTTTCTACTTGGCCTCCAGGAACCCTAGACTCACAGCTGAGTCTGTAGTGAGAAGAGGAGATTTCTGGGGATTACAGATGTTGCTAGGCTGGCTTTCCCATGCTGTAATGATGAGGAGAGTGATCAAGCTGATCATAACGATAACTACCCATGTTTACCCAACACGACACGCAGCCCAGCATCTAAATACGGTCTCTGAATTCCACCCTCACGGCATGCCTTGAGGAAGTAGAGCTGTCGTGATCCTTGTTCTGCACATCAGAAAACAGGCTTCGAGAGCTCCAATGAGTGAGATCTCTTCATCGCATAAAGGAAGGCCCTGTCCATTCGATTCCAAAGCGTAGGGGAAGGCAGGCGTTACGCACGCCGCCCCATGTGGCTCTAACTACAGAAAGTTCTCTTGCACAACAGACCAGGCACAGCCTCCCTGGTTAAAAAAGGCAAGAGGGAGATTAGCAATGAGATATGGCTCCAAAGCAAAAATTGAACACCATTTTCTGCAGGACAGTAACCAAAGAAAGAAATCATGGCTGACAACGGGGTATGCTTGTGTGTGAGTTTGATCAGGCTGCCGTCACTAAGCACCACAGACCGGGCTGCTTAAGCCACAGACACTTATCATTATCACTGTCCTGGAGGTTGGAGTCTGAGATCAAGGCATCACAGGGCTGGGTCCTCCTGAGGCCTCTCTCCTTGGCTTGCATTGGGCCGCCTTCTCTCTGTGTCCTCACACTGTGGTCCCTCTCTGCGTGTCTGTGTCCTCGTCTCCTTTTCCTATAGGGACACTGGTCACATCAGATTAGGACCCAGCCTAGTGAGCTCAATTTAACTTAATTACCTCTTCAAAGGTCCCATCTCCAGCTACAGTCACATTCAGAGGTACTGAGGATTAGGGCTTCGATGTAGGAATTTAGGGGGACACCATTCAACCCAGAACAACTTGCTTAGCAGAAGAGTATGCAGAATCTATTTTCCTTCCTCAAGGACACCTAGGGTCCTCAGCAAACACTCAGGTCAGAAGTGTCTGGGACTTGCACAAGGCTTGAGAATCTCTCCCCTCACCTGGTCTGTTTTCAGGGAGCAGAGGTTAGGAAGAGGCTACTGCACACTCGATTGTCACAGATGGACATGCAGGAGCAGAAGCAACCACTGCCTCTCCCATCCCCATGATTCGGTTATGAAAAGTGTCACACCCACCGAAAAAGTTGAAAGAATAGGCTGGGTGTGGTGGCTCACACCTGTAATCCCAGCACACTGAGAGGCTGAGGTGGACAGATGACTTGAGGTCAGGAGTTCCAGATCGGCCTGGCCAAAGTGGCAAAATCCTATCTCTACTAAAAATAAAAAATTAGCCAGGAGTGGTGGCGGACACCTGTAATCCTAGCCTCTTTGGAGGCTGAGGAAGCAGAATCACTTGAACCCTGGAGGCAGAGGTTGCAGTGAGCTGAGATCGCACAACTGCACTCCAGCCTGGGCAATAGAGTGAGACTCCATCTCAAAAAAAAAAAAAAAAAAGTTGAAAGAATAGAGTGATGAAAATCAATACACTGCCAAATTGGATTACACAATTGTTTACATGTTGCTTGGTGGTGTGTGTGTGTGCGCGTGCATGTGTACATGCTGGGGGCACATGTGCACATAATTCGATTTTTGCTAAGCCATGATGATACATCCCTCTCTAAACACCTCAGCATTTGCAGAAACGAAGGGGGTGCTCCTATAAGTAATGTCACACTCAGAAGATTGGCATTCACCCCCAGACTTCTTCCAAAATCACTCCACATGCACAGGTCTCCACATGCCTCTTTCCCCTAATTTTTTGTACTGTTTTAATTCAGCTAAAAGTACATGCCACGAAACACGCAGGCCTTAAGCACAGAGTTGGATAAGTTTTGTTGTTGTTGTTGTGTTTTTGAGATGGAGTCTTGCTCTGTTGCCCCGGCTTGAACCCGGGAGGTAGAGGTTGCAGTGAGCCAAGATCGCGCCATTACACTCCAGTCTGGGCAACAGAGTGAGACTCCGTCTCAAGCAAACAAACAAACAAAAAAACTGACTTCTTTTCAGAGTGGGGGGTTACCATCTTATGCCCTAAGTTACTCCACATTCTCACCGACAGCATTTGGCGGTGGCCATCTTCTTAATTTTGGCTATTTGTGTGTGTGTGAAGTAGGTGGTTTTAAACTTTATTTGCCCCCCAACTTCTCCTTTTTTGCAACCTCACCATTGCTATCATTAGAATAAAATTAATTATCTGTTTTCCCAGAAGGTGGAAAAAGGCAGTGATTCCAGGACTCAGGCCAAGAACTGGAGACACCAACCTCACAGAAGTTGTGAGTGCACCTGCAGCTTCTATGGGCCAGGGAGTAAGACTCATGGCTGTTGTTGTTTGCTCAGAAACATCATCTCCTACCCCAAAATGACAGGAGTGAGAATGGTGGTAGAAGTGGTCAGTGCCCAGGCATGGTGGCTCACGCCTGTAATCCCTGCACTTTGGGAGGCAGAGGTGGGAGGATCACCTGAGGTCAGGAGTTTGAGACCAGCCCGGTCAACATGGTGAAATACTGTCTCTACTAAAAATACAAAAATCAGCTGGGCATTTTGGTGGGCGCCTGTAATCCCAGCTACTTGGGAGGCTGAGGCAGGAGAATTGCTTGAACCTGGGAGGTGGAGGTTGCAGAGAGCTGAGATTGTGCCACTGCACTCCAGCCTGGGCAACAGAGTGAGACTCTGTCAAAAAAAAAAAAAAAAAAAAAAGAAAGAAAGAAAAGAGAAGAGAAGTCAGCTTATGAAGGTGGTGGTGACACTTACCAGGTGACCTTATGCACACAGAAAATATTTTACTTCATTCAGTGATGTGAAGGAAGTTTAACAAATTATATAAGCTAAAATCATGCTTATGGGGTATCAACTACATTTTTTAAAAATGGACTAGTTGGGTGTTGATATAGTTTGGCTGTGTTCCCATCCAAATCTCAACTTGAATTGTATCCCCCAGAATTCCCACATGTTGTGGGAGGGACCCGGGGAGAGGTAATTGAATCATAGGGGCCGGTCTTTCCCATGCTATTCTCGTGATAGTGATTAAATTTCATGAGATCTGATAGGTTTATCAGGGGTTTCTGCTTTTGCTTCTTCCTCATTTTTTCTCTTACTGTCACCATGTAAGAAGTGCCGTTTGCCTCCTGCCGTGATTCTGAGGCCGCCCCAGCCGTGTGGAACTGTAAGTCCACATGCTAAAACATGATGATGCATCGTGCACCACGATGATGCATCTCTAAACACCTCAGCATCTGCAGAAACAAAGGGGGTGCTCCTGCAAGTAACGTCACATTCAGAAGATCGGCATTCACCCCCAGACTTCCTCCAAAACCACTTAAACCTCTTTTTGTTCCGTTTCGGGTATGTCTATCAGCCGTGTGAAAATGAACTAATACAGGTGTTTATACGGGGTTTTATTTGGTCAGCTTCTATAGAAACCCAAATTAACAATTTCATTAAAATCACTGTCATGTGTTACATCGGGGAATAATTTCTGAGACAGGAACGAAAATTGACCACAAAAAGATCGCCCGGGAAAACCGTCTTCTTTCCTTCAGTTCTCTGGACTTATCAATTTACAGTCTCAGGGAACTGAACTATAGATTCTAAGCCAGTTCCTCATTCATTTCCTTTCCCCTCCACTTCTCCAGCAAAGAAAAGGAAATTAAAAAAAAAAAACAAAAACCTACCCTCCCATCCTCTCACAGCCTCCTGGTATGTTTATAAATAAATTCAGGTTAGGTCATGTCCTTTAGAAAAAAAAAAAGGATTCAATTTATAATTAATCCCAGTGAGAAAGAAGAAACTTATTATATAAAGAGATTTGTTTTCCTTCTTTTCCTTCATTTGTCCTAAATGATAGACCCTATTATGACAACTTGGACCCTTCAGGGACCATATGGAATGCCCAGGGGGCTCTATGTGCTAAAATGGATGGGAGGTATGAGAATTAAATTCAACACAATTAAATAACATAAAATTGCATTTCAATTCCTCCAGGAATAAAAAAAATCAAAAGGCATTTACTGTATTAGGAAAAATCTAAAGATCATGATTAAATTCCTTGTAACTGGCAGGTAAAAATTCAGAAAGAAGCAAACAGAGAGAGGTGAAGGGAGGGAGACCAAAAGGGAAAGAAACAGCAAAGAACCAGGGATGGTTTTCCTCAATGTTGTTTTTAAGATCCTTGCAAATAATTTAAAAACCACTAAAAATATAAGCTAAGGCCTTAGAGTTCCCACTTTGGGATGTGGGGGCTAAAAGAGAAGATTCTGAGTTTAGACGTTGGCTCTAAACCCTGCCCCAGACTTCATGCGGAAACATACCCTAAAAAGGCATCCTCTCCAGAGACGAGGAGCAGCAGGCATTAGGACCCTACATGGTGTCATTGCCGGATGGCCGGGCTCTCTGTGCTTCTGGTTCAATCAGAGCTGGTCTTTTCATTTCCATTCGGAAAACAGCACTCACGTTTAACCACACAACCATCTCATCGTTCAGGTAATGCTGCCACACTTCATTAGGGAAAGCAGCTGGCATCAGGGTGTACTCGTTAGAGCAGTGCTGTGAGTGTTTATTGCTTTTCAATTAATCCACTTTTGGATTTAGCATATTTACACTGGGGCGGCAAGCAGAGAACGGGGCGGCGGTGAGGGATTTCTGTAAGGAGTTGTTGGGCACTCAGAGCAGGTGCAGGGCCCCGCCCAGCAATGCTGCCTCTGCAGCACCTTGTTACAGGGCCCTGAGAAGGCACACGCTGCTCAGCTGCATTCGACAGCCTGTTCCGGAAATCGGGCTCTGTGGCTCGTACAGAGCCACAGGAACAAGTGTGCAATGGGGTTCCGCTGAGACACAGAGTCCCCCCCTCCGACCCTCTCAGTCTTCCTCTCAGATAGAATCCACCTGGCACCAGGAGAGCATGAGCAATGCCTAGGCTTTCCGAGAGCCTGGCATCCCCTCAAGCCGGGGGCTAGAAAAAGGTCATCACACCACACCTCCCACCTGTCCATGCTGGGGCCTTCCCGAGAATACAGAGAGAAGCTTAAAAACCCAGCCTCGCACAGAAAGGCCTTTCAAAAACACAACCCCCTTGCAAGCAAACACAGGAGGCTGAGTACATGAAAAGGAGGGTTGGGCACAGTAGCTCACACCTGCAATCCCAGTGCTTTGGGAGGCCAAGATGGGAGGATCACTTGAAGCCAGGAGTGTAAGACCAGCCTGGGCAAGGTCTTAAGCAAGAACCCTGTCTCTACAAAATAAACCAATAAATCAATAAATCAATAAATAAAATAAAATAAAATAAAATAAAATTAGCCCAGCATGGTAGTGCACACCTGTAGCCCCAGCTATTTGGGAGACTGTGAAGGGAGGATCCCTTGAGCCTAGGAATTTGAGAATTTGAGGTTGCACAGTGAGCTATAATCGCACCACTGCACTCCAGTCTGGTGACAAAGCGAGACTCTATCTAAAAAAAAAAAAAAGAGAGAGAAAAAGAAAAGAAAAAGAAGAAAATTCAGTTGTTAAAGTATTCAACTGGAAACAGCAGGAATCTTGTAGGCTACAACACCATTCACTTTGGAAATGCCCTTTCCTATCCACAAGCTGCATCTCGGCTTCCTCTCCCTAATCTTAGTAATGTGATCTGTGGGTGAAGCCGACAGCTATTGGCTGGCAATGACTTTCCAGATGATTTCTGGGTACTGGTGGCTTCCGGGACACGTTCATCCTCAGGTCCCAATATGATCCCTCAAAAATACGAATGCCTTCTTTAAACACAGAAGTTGGGCCCTCGGAGACACTTTGCTGCCACTGGGAATCTCATCTTAAATGTGCAGAGCTGCTGTTACCAAATCAGCCAGCACATGTTAGCAGACTGTACACACACACCCCAAAAAAATCCCCTAGCAACTACACGCTGGCGCCTAACATTTTAATTCTTTCAGTTATGATTCATGGTGCCATCTGTGGACAGATAATGAGAGACAATAATCCAATAATAGCTATCAGGCATTTGTTCAGCAGAGTTTCAGCATCAGTTGCATCCAAGTATGGGAAGGGACAGTGCCACCCCAGGAGTGCCTAACCACTCCCACGGCTAAAATGGGACTCAGTGAATCAGATCAGCAGGTCTGGCCGCTGAGCCCACCCCAGTGACATCATGCCCTCAACTGTCCTCAAACTCCTGAGAACACCGAGAGCATGGCTGCAAGGTCCAGGAGAGAGTTAAAGGCAACAGACGTAAGAGAATCCACAGGAGCCCACCCCACAAAAGGGCTGCCTGCCTCGCCGGACGGATGGGATGATGGAGGGGCTGTGGCTATGGGAAAGGGGACTCCCTTGAGGCTTGCTTAAGCTTTCCAAGGAGAAAGATGCGTTGCTCAGTCATAAAATCAAGGCCACGCTCTAAAGACTTCTGGATGACTTGACTTATGACACTCAGGCACATCATTTTTTTCTTATTCTAAACACTGTGTGTGTTCCCTGACCTCCACTTATTTCAGAACACAGGCCTGGCTGTCAGCAGACACAGATGTGGGATTCTGGACACTACACCCTCCACCCTGTTGTGCTCTTCCCCGATTCACATCACCTTGCTCTTGTTTTTGGGAGCCAGACATGTCTAGGGAGGCCTACATATTTTCTGCAGAGAAGGATTAGAGAACAATGAAGGGCAATTACCACCTTCTTTCAGCGGTTTGCCCAAAGCCATTCTAAATTGGGCAATGTATCTACCTGTGAATCCTGAGGGAAAAAGGACATTCTTGGCTGTCCTTCGCTCTCTTGGGAGAGGGTAGAGTTCAGATAATCTGAGCCCCATGCCCCATGTAACAGTTCATGCTGAGTTTAATACTCACGGGCACTGTCTGGGGGAAAGGTTGGGGGACGTGGAAATGGCCTAGTTGCGGCAGAGTGGGAGGCAGCATAGAACAGTACCCCTCGCCAACCCGGCTGGCTGTCACATGGCCACACAGTGGACAGAGGTACAGAAAGCTCTTGGCACTTCTGAAATGTGAGGCTGGCAGACAGCAGAAAAGCTAAATCCTAGCATCAGTCACTCATGTGTATGTGTGTGCGTGTACACACACACACACACAGCTGTCCCGCCACCCTTTCACGCAGTAGCACAGCAAGCTTCAGGAATTATTTCCAGAATTCTAATGGAGCATGATTCACCGGCAAGAGGATGATGACCTAATTATCCACCTGTGTCAGTTAAATGGCAAAAAGCCCCCTCGCCCTCCCTTTGCCTGGCACAGCATTCAGCATCTTCCTGCTGTCTGAAGAGAGGCTTGCAAAATGCTAATGTGACTCCAGGGTCTCTCTCCTGAAAGCTTGCAGGTATCCAAGCAGCCTGGGGAAAGGGAAGCCAGGACCACATGGAGTCCAAGAAGAAAGTGAGCCCCAGTAGGCTCTGATGTCTTAATGTACAAATCTCCTCCTATGATAAGCAAATGTATCATTTCTCAATCTCCATGGTACCTGCAGCCTTAAGCACCAGGCGCATGTGGGGAGGGTGTGGAGGGAGGTTGGGAAACCATTGCTTTTGGATGTTTTGCTTAATTTTTATTAGGAAACAGGAAATAAAAAGTCAGCGTGAGGAGACGGAAAGCGACCAAGAGAAGCCACTACACAGCAGGACAGTGAGCTGCTTCGAAGGAAGACAGCAAGTCAGGTCTTGGCCCCGAAGTCAGCTGAACATCCCAGCCTACTCCAAACGTCACAAGAAGTTAAGGATGCAAGAAAAAAACAAACAACTCCCTTGAAAAGTGGACAAAGGACATCAGCAGACACTTTTCAAAAGAAGACATACATGCAGCTAATAATCATATGAAAAACGCTCAACATCACTGATCATTAGAGAAATGCAAATCAAAACCAGAATGAGACACCATCTCACGCCAGTCAGAATGGCTATTATGAAAAAGTCAAAAGACAACAGATGCTGGTGAGGAGAAAAAGGAACCTTTTATACCATTAGTGGGAGTGTAAATTAGTTCAGCCATTGTGGAAGACAGTGTGGAGATTCTTCAAAAACCTAAAGACAGAAATACCATTCGACCCAGCAATCCCATTACGGGGTATACACACAAAGGAATATAAATCGTTCTATTATAAAGACACATTCACACATGTGTTCACTGCAGCACTATTCACAATAGCAAAGACATGGAGTCATCCTAAATGCCCATCAATGATAGATTGGATCAAGAAAATGTGGTACATATACACCATAGAATACTATGCAGCCATAAAAAAGAACAAGATCATGTCCTTTGCAGGGGCATGGATGAAGCTCAAGGCCATTATCCTTGGCAAACTAACGCAGAAACAGGAAACCAAATATAGCATGTTCTCATTTATCAGTGGGAACTAAATGTTGAGAACACATAGACACATAGAGAAAAACAACAGACACGGAGGCCTTTCAGGGGGGTGGAGGGTGAAAGGATGGAGAGGATCGGGAAGAACAACTAATGGGCACTAGGTTTAATACCTGGTTGATGAAATAATGTGTACAATAAACCCCCAAGACATGTGTTTACCTAGGTAACAAACCTGCACATTCTGCACATATACCCCTGAACTTAAAAGTTTTTTTTTTTTTTAATAAGGCCAATAGATGAACATCTCAAGGCAACCCATATTTTAAGTCATTTTACTGTGAGGACCCTGACCCAAGAAAGAAAAGCAATTGCTATAAAACAGGTGGCTCACTGATCTGCCATGAGAGCCACCTCAACCAGAGATTCATCTCCCAAAGGCAGAACCCTTGCAGCTGCTCCATGTGGGGTGGGGCCTAGGGAAGAAACGTCACCAGACTCTCCTAACAGGGCTCCTGCATCAGCTACAAGGTCAGGTCAAGTCAGTGTACCCTCTCCACGAAGAGAGGCCGATTGGTATCAATTTTAGTAATACAATTTATGTCCTAGAATCACAAGGTCACCCAGCACCCACTCGTATTTTCATCATCCATGCCAGGTACAGCCCAGGTGGCTCTGCCAGTCCAAGTGGAATTGGGGAAGAATGTGCCAAAATCCACATGGATATCCTTATTTTAATTGATTTTTTATTTTTTTGAGACAGAGTCTTATTCTGTCTTCCAGACTGATGGAATGCAGTGGAGCAATCTCGGCTCACTGCAACCCTCGCCTCCCAGGTTCTAAGCAATTCTCCTGCCTCAGCCTCCCGAGTAGCTGGGACTACAGGCGTGCACCACTACACCCGGCTAATTTTGTATTTTTAGTAGAGTTGGGGTTTCATCATGTTGGCCAGGCTGATCTCGAACTCCTGACCTCAGGCGATCCACCCACCTTGACCTCCCAAGCTGCTGGGATCACAGGTGTGAGCCACTGCACCCAGCCGATCTCAAACTTACTTCTCCTGTCTCAGCAAAATTGTGTATCCTTTGACCAACACCGCCCTGGCCCCCTCCCCAAACTCCTGGCTTCTGGTAGCTGCTATCCTACTCTCTGCTTCCATGAGTTCAACTTGTTAAGATTCTGCACATAAGTGAGATTGCATCATGCTTGTGCCTGGCTTGTGGCGCTTAACGTTATGTCCTCCGGGCTCATTCCATGGATGTCTTTTAAATAATCAATCAAGAGCAACCAACCCAAGCTTGGTAACTGGCAGCTTCCAAAGCTGCAGAGACATAGCCATGTTGGGATAAGACCTGGCTTCTAGTCTCAAGTTCAAGTTTACCAGCTGTAGCATTCTGGCCAAGTTACTTAACATCTCTGAGCCTCAGTGTTTTCATCTGTAAACAGAGGTAATAACAGACCGTACCTCATAGGGTATTTTGTCAATTAAAGTGAGATAGTGCATACAGCATAATTATCAGTACTACCCAATACACAAGCACTTAATAAATAGTAGCTACTCATATAATCATAATTATTATTATTTTTTTTTTTTGCGGTGGAGTCTTGCTCTGTCGCCCAGGCTGGAGTCCAATGGCGCTATCTCGGCTCACTGCAAGCTCCACCTCCCGGGTTCACGCCATTCTCCTGTCTCAGCCTCCCGAGCAGCTGGGACTACAGGCGCCCGCCACCACACCCGGCTAATTTTTTTTTTATATTTTTAGTAGAGACGGGGTTTCACCATGTTAGCCAGGATGGTCTCAATCTCCTGACCTCATGATCTGCCCGCCTCAGCCTCCCAAAGTGCTGGTTACAGGCGTGAGCCATGGCGCCCAGCCTATCATAATTATTTTAAAAGCACTTTCTATAAACAATAGAAATATTATGTATGTATGTATGTATGCATGTATGTAGAGATGGGGTCTTGCTATGTTGCCCAGGCTGGTCTCAAACTCTAAGCTCAAGCCAGCCTCCCGCCTTGGCCTCTCAAAGGGCTGGGTTTACAGGTGTGAGCCGCCACACCCAGTCTATTTTAAAAAATGATTACCTACGATGAAGGAAGAGACAAGAGTGGAAAGGAGAGGGGGAGGGTGGAACTTCTTTATATATAACTTGGTTTATAGATTTGACTTTAAAATGCAAATATTCTGTAGAATTACAAACCAAAATTAAAAATTTAAAAAACAAGTCATTAAAAATCAAAAATAAAATTAAACAAATGAACCTAAATCCATACATAGCTGCTGGCAAAAACAAATAGAAATTATTCCAAATGTTTCTCAAGCACAGTAGTTTAATTGCATGTCCCTAACGGGGTCTACTCCAGTGACAACACGCCACTGCAAGGGAGAATCTGAAACCACTACAGCAGCGTATTGCTGGGTAAGTGCTGGCAGCATTATGTGAAGAATTTTTTGTGCATGGTAGAATAAACCAAAAGAAGAGTGATGTTGTTCATTAAAAGTTAAAGTTCTTAGCATAGCTGAAAGGCGATACAGATGTTAAGATCAAGGAGGTTAAGTCAAAACCTTGTCCTGAATCACAACAGGCAATATCAATATAACTCATGATGCATATTACCTAAAAAGTAAGCCCCCTTAAACTTAGATGTGGCCCTTAAATACCAGTTTCCACCAAAAGAAACAGGCTTCCCTGAAAAATGGCTGATTCCATGTCCGAGACAAGAAATCTGAAATGTCTCACCATACCAGAAAATCAGGAAGCTATCAATGACTATGAGATCATGTCCAAAAGACTCAGGAAATGGTCGGAATCAGCCTCCACTGGGCACAGACAGATACGATGAAGTAGCTAGAGGCAGATGAATGCTCCCACCAAAAAAAGAATAAACAACAAAAGACAACAGCAAACATATCTTTCAAAGGATTAGGGAGCTACTGAAGCTACAAAGACCACAGGTGCCAAGGTTCGGAAAGGGGACAGCTGTCAAGAGGTGAGCAGATGTGCTAAAGCTGCTTCTCCCCTAGGATGATTTGTACATCACAGACTCAGGGAAAGGGCTGAGAACTGGTCCTTGAGCCAAGAGCCGATTCCTGCTAGCTGTAGAGAAATCCCTGGAGTTTTCAGCAGTGAAGTAGGGCTCCTAAGGCAAAAACTGCAGACCTGAAGGGGAGTTGTCTAGGCAAGAGGAAGGAGTAGAAAAATGAATGAGGCATTCGGCTGCTTTTCCCTTCAATATTTGCTGAATTCTGAAATTGGGAGGAGCAGAAGGTGAAAAAGCCAGGCATAAGAAATGGAGGGCAGGGCCCACCCGGGAGAGGAATGCTGGTAAGCACACCAGGCTCTCACTTGAAAGTGCTGAGGGCTACATTCTAGAAGGAAAGGAGAACTGGAGTTAGAATGAATCCTCTCAAAACTATAACCCAGCCTTGACTCAGCTCAGTCTCAAGGTGACAAAGCTTCTCTCTATCTGCCTAACAGAAGAAATGATAATCCTCTCTGAAAGAAAATAACATTATCTAGAGTCTCCATAATTTTTTTGTATATATGCAATGCCTGACATTCTATAAACAATTACTAATCATTCCCAGAGACAGTACCATGTGTTGGAAAACAAAGAGAAAAAACAGTCAATAGAAGCAGACCCAGAGATGATCCAGATACTGGAGTCGGCAGCGAATAACTTAAAAATGATTAGTATAATCAAGAAGGTAAAAGGAAAACTGGAGAAAGCAGCTGAAAAGATGGAGAATTTCAAGAAACAACTGAATGCAGAAGAGAATCAATCGTAAACTCTAGACCTTAAAATCCAACATCTACAATTAAGGACCTCAAAGGTAGGTTTAAGATCAGATTACATGTAGGAGATGGATAGGGAAATTGGAAAATTGGTCAATAAAAAATGCACAAACTGAAGCATAGAGAGAAGGACGAATGGAAAACACAGAAAGGACACATATAAGACACACTGAAAGGCACTCACATATATGTGAATTGAATCCTAGAAGGAGAGAGGATGAAAAATAGAGAAGTACTACATACATTAAGCCTAAACTGACAAAACATGTAAAACCACATACTCAAAAAGCTCTATAAATCTCAAATGAGATAAACACGGAAAAAAAACATAGCTAGGCACACAAATACTGAAAACCAAGGACAAAGAAAATTTCTAAAGCAACCATAGCAAATGGCCATTATCTATAATCACACTGACAGCAGTCTTTCAAAAGAAACTAGATAAGAGATGTGACAAAGAAAAAAGAAAATAACTACTGATCTAGAACCTGTACCTCATAAAAATATCCTATTAATAAGGCTAAATAATGACATTTTTGGAAAAATCAAAGCAGGCATTCTATCACCAGCATGAATTCTAAAAAGGACTTCTTTTAGCAAAAGAAAGATGATTCCATAAAACAATTCAGGAAGGAATAAAAAGCAAATGGAAAATAAGTGAGCAAGTAATAAAGAACAGGAAGATGTAGGAGTGGTGAGTTTCTAAACTTGTTACCAAAGCTAGGAGATGTAGGGGAAGAAGCTGACCTGGTGACATAAACAAAATACAATAACATCCCCTATATTTTAAACAAACAAACAAACAAAAAACCCATAAGCAAAGTTGAAAGGAGATAAATTTGAAAAAAAATCCACACATTTGTAACTTATGATTAATGAGTTAAAGTACCTATTATATTATTTTAAATCTGCAACACAGAAATCCAAACCCAAAACTCAAACAGGCACAATCCAACTGACAATTTTTGTGACAGGGAGTCATTGATGGTAAAAACCCATCAACTGTAAGAAGAAAGAAATTTGCAGTTGCGTGGTCAGGAGAGGGTGATAATAGATGATGAGTCCTCACTGTTTCCCTCCATTATGACTGCCCTGATCCTCAGCTTTCATCTTTTTGTTTTGTTTTTGAGATGGAGTCTTGCTCTGTTACCCAGGCTGGAATGCAGTGGCGCAATCTTGGCTCACCACAACCTCCGCCTCCTGGGTTCAAGCGATTCTCCTGCCTAAGCCTCCTGGGTAACTGGAATTACGGGCATGAGCCACCATGGCCAGATAATTTTTGTATCTTTAGTAGACAGGGGGTTTCACCATGTTGCCAGGCTGGTCTCGAACTCCTGACCTCAAGTGATCCGCCCATCTCCACCTCTCAAAGTGCTGGGATCACAAGCATGAGCCACTGCGCCCAGCTGCTTTCAACATTTTTTGAGAGAGACAGGATCTCACTCCGTTGCCCAGGCTGGAGTGCAGTGGTGTGATGTGACCTCGGTTCACTGATACCTCCACCTCCCAGGCTCAAGCAATCTTCCCATCTCAGCCTCTCAAGTAGCTGGGACTACAAGCATGCACCACCATGCCCAATTTGTTTTTATATACTTTTTTTGTAGAGTCAAGGTCTCACTATGTTGCCCTGGCTGCTCTTGAACTCCTGGGCTCAAGTGATGGTCCCACCTTGGACTCCCAAGGTGCTGGGATGACAGGCATGAGACACCACACCTTGGCCAAGCATCATTGTCTTAACCCTGATTAGCCTAATTGGGCAGCTCCTCTTCTCTTCCAGCCACTGACATCCATCCTATGAGAACGCAGACCAGTGAACCACTGCCCAGTGATGGCTCCCCAGTGCCCTTGTGAGACACTGCAGTGAGCCCCGTGTCTGCTCAGAGGGAGGCATGAGGGAGCAGACAGGGGCAGGAGGCTGGCCAACTATGCAGAAACCAATATCATCACAGGGAAAGCCTTGCCGGGCCCTAGGTGCCATCATGAAACCTTTTCTTTCAAATGCACAAGACTCAGCATCCCTCCTGCCACACTCCCCACCATCCTGCACCGTTACCAGAGTCCCCAGGAGTCCCTGCTGATGGTACAGATACTGACCAGCCTGACCTGCCATATTGAGGACACGCCCCAGAGCAGGTCTCTCCATGGACAGGAGCTCAGTCCGCGGCTCCTGGGTAAGATGCTGCATCCCAGTCTCACCTGGGACATGCTGCTCCTAGGAGATGGGGCCGGGCTCAGGTGTGAGAGTCAAACACCGGGGGCTCTGTCCAACAGCCGATGAAATGGTGGGGCTGAAGGAAAGCCATGTCCTTGCCTGATACTTTTTTAAAAAATTTTATTTTTAAGACAAAGTCTTGCTCTGTCACCCTGGTTGGAGTGCAGTGGCATGATCTTGGCTCGCTGCAACCTCTGCCTCCAGGGTTCAAGTGATTCTCCTGCCTCAGCCTCCCAAGTAGCTGGGATTACAGGCACCCGTGACCATGCCCAGCTAATTTTTGTATTTTTAGTAGAGACGGGGTTTCGCCATGTTGGCCAGGCTGGTCTCAAACTCCTGACCTCAAGTGATCTGCCTGCCTTGAACCCCCAAAGTGCAGGGATTACAGGCTTGAGCCACCATACCCAGCCCCTTGCCTGATACTTGATAAGGGTTTTACGCTTTTGTTATTTCATTAGGCACCACACAACCTCATAAGAGAAATGGGGCTTATTTCAGAGAACACATAAAGGAAAAGCTATGCAGACAGCACAGGGTCTGCCCCTCCCAGAACAAGGCAAGGCTGGAGCTGCTAACTTTGTATCGGAAGCGTTCACCAGGACCCTCCCTTCCCATCACCATCCAGGCTCACAGAGGGGCAGATTGAGCACCCACTCGCCCAGCAGAGATGCGCACTCTAAGCTTCCCTCCACCAAGCGGTCAGGAAATAGACAAAGCCAGATACAACTCTCTGTGGCGGTCGACACTGCAGAGGGGAGTATGTGTGGGGGGTTCACAGTGGGCCACTATTTATATCTGCATGAATCAGCAGCCTTAAGCTGTTTCTGAAAGCTTAAGCAGTTCCTGTATGTTTAAGAAAGCAATGGTTAAATATATGCCCTATTTCATCAGCAATGTTATGGAATAAATATTTCAACGATACCCTGCTATGTTGACTCTGTGCTAAGAAAATTTATTTGTAACACTGAAAAAAGAAAAAAACAAGCATTTTTATTAAAGACAACCCACCAAAGTGAAGAAAGCCCTGTTAATTCTTGCATATTAGGTGCCCAAAAACATTTTTATTAAAGACGACCCACCAAAGTGAAGAAAGCCCTGTTAATTCTTGCAGATTAGGTGCCCAATAGGAGTAGGTACCACCTGGAAACCAAGCTGTGTAATAAGGAAATAGCACGTTCACAGAACACGTCTCTTCCAGTGCCTGCTGCCCCACCCCACGCGTCTATAATCAACACCAAGCAGACATGCACTTGTGCAAAAGTCAGACACTTAAAAACTGGTAGAAAAAACATATGAATCAAATCATTCCTACTGTAGAGCTTCATGCTTGTGTTAGGTTGAAATATAAAAGCAAATCCACTACAAATGACTGGCAGGAGCACCCTAGTGAGAAGAAAAGCCAGATTTGCACAGCGTGCCTACTGGATGTTACATGAACATGAACTTGAGAGGTGTTTGACATCCCCTGCTTGCCTTGCTGTGTGCAGACAGCACTAACTTCTTATTGTCCAGGATGTGTAAAGAGATTATTCTCACGGTCTGCAGTGCTAACATCCTATAAACCTGCCACAAATACAAAATTAGCAATATTGAGCTGTTGCTCCTAGGAGAAACGCAGTGTTAGGTTCCTGAGAGCCTCTGGTCACACCATCAACCCATTAATACATAACCTAGTTTTATGTATACTCTTGATTAAGGACACCTTATTTATACATATTGTTGACTCATTAACATTGTATTGGCTGGGTGTGGTGGCTCCCACCTGTAATCCACCAATTTGAAAGGTTGAGGCAGGTGGATTGCTTGAACCCAGGAGTTTGAGACCAGCCTGGGCAACATGGTGAAACCCCCTCTCTACCAAAAGCACAAAAATTAGCTGGGTGTGGTGGTATGTGTCTGTAGTAACAGCACTTTGGGAGGCCAAGGCTGGCAGATCCCTTGAGCTCAGGAGTTTGAGAGCAGCCTGGGCAACAGAGTGAGACTCCATCTCTACAAAATACCAAAAAATAAATTAGCTGGGCATGGTGATACGTGCCTGTAGTCCCAGCTATTTGGGAGGCTGAGGTGGGAGGATCACTTGAGCTCAGGAGGCAGGGGTTACAGTAAGCCAAGATGGCACCACCGCACTCCAGCCTGGGTGACAGAGCAAGACCCTGATTCCAAAGCAAAACAACCAAAACAAAAACGGTGCATTCACAGCCAATGGCACTATGACTCAGACATGAAGTTTCTCTAAAGCATGTTTTCTTCATGAGCACACCACAGCCTTCTCGCACTTGGGAACCCCAGACAGCACTGCAGCACTACAAGAGGGCCCGGCCCATTCCATACAGCAAAACCACCAACAAACAGCACACAATTTCAAAAGCCATGGCACTAAAGAGATGGCAAAAAGGACACTTGTTAGGGTACAAGAGCTGAGACCAGAAGGCAGAGTGTGGCCCCATTCAGCCTCAGCTGGGCACCTGCGGGCTGGATGACTCAGACTCTCCACCGCTCTGTGTGGCTGCGAATAACTGTGAAGGCGCATGAGCTTTTATATTTCAGTGTTACAAATAAATTTTAGTGAGTAGGCAAAATCACAAATATGGAATCTGTGGATAAGGAGGACGAACTGTGCAGAAGTGCGTGGCGTCCACGGTCTGACCCACTCGAGCTGGAGGAGGCATCTGATCCTTACTTTCCACCAATAACCACTCGTCTCTCTTCTGCCTCCTGCTGGGTCCCTTTCTACCTGCTTAAAACAGGCAAAAGCCAGTGATCAGAATCTCTGCCGCATGACATGGCAGGGAAAAAAAGAATACCAGGCAGGCACACATCATATGCTTGCCAAGGCATCTCAATATGTTAATTTCTTTGTTTTAAAAAAATAAGGGCCCATAGTAATAAGAAATAGACTCCAATGCAACACATGGAGACAAAAGATTCTTTGTAGCTATTTTATAAACAATAATACTTCCCACAGTGTTAAAATAAATAAGAGTCCCTGAACGCTGACTCTGAATTCCATTTAAATATTCATGAAGATTCTGAACTCGATCTCCAGAAAAGATTTCACAATAAAATATTCCATTTATCCCATCTCTCTTGCTATGCTCCCAGGGTCATTTCACTGCCTGGTGTGACGGACTTGACAGCCATTGGAAGCACAGGAGACTCAGCGTGTTCTATGTAACCAACGAATCTGGGCCAGGTTGGGACTGATGGGGTCAGACATGGGGAGAGAGCAGGCGAGTCAATACAAGGAAAAGAACCCCAGAGAGCAGCCATCTCTACAAGTAGTGAGTTCCCCATCTCTGCATGGGTTCAGGCAAAGGCAGGCAAGATCTTAAAGAGATGGAAATTCATTAAGACACAGGCAGGGTCCTGGTGACCTTCAAGGCCGGTGACAGTTCATTTTATGTGTCACCTTGACTGAGTTCCAGGGTCCTCAGAGTAAACTGTTATTTCTGGGTCTATTTGGGAGGCTGTTCCTGGATATATCTGGGAGAATGTTCCTGGATCAGCATTTGAATCGGTAGACCCAGAAAAGCAGATGCCCTCCCCAAAGTGGGTGGGCCTCATCCAATCCGTTGAGGGTCTGAATAGAACAAAAGGCAGAGGAAGGGGGCATTAGCTCTCCCCAGCTGACTGCTGGAGCTGAACACAAATCGTTTTCTGCCCTTGTCCTGGCATTTACACCACCAGCTTTCCCAGGTCTTTGGTTTGCAGATGGCAGATTGTGGGACTTCTCAGCCTCCGTAATCACATGCGCCAATTCCTTATAATAAATCTCTCCTCATTCTCTTTCTATATATATGTATATATTTATATATGTACACATATATACATGTATCTTATTGGTTCCATTTTTCTAGAGAACCCCAGCTAATACAAGGCCTGTCGACACCACAAACTGCATGCCCTGAAACCCAGAGGGACAAGGGCATTGTCGCCGATACCTGTTCTCATCAATGGAGACCCCAGCTATGGAGCTGCCCCCTCCACCACGCATTCCAAAGGTGTCTAGAAGGGAAGGAAAGGCTTGTGTGCTTGAAAGGGGAAAACTGGAAGGCAGAGATCTGAGACAGCTGGTCAACTTGCTACAAAGCCTAATTCAGGGCAGAACAGGTTCTCATGGCACACCCGGCATGGATCAAGGGCTGCCCAGGACAGTCCTAAGATGCATTTTTTGACATGAGAAACAGAGGATGGTTGCCAGAACAACCTCACCCCCAGAAGATGCAGCAAAGAGTCTACTGCTTGCTTTTATGTGGAACACGAGATGGGATCACAGGGCCTCAGAATGGAGGAAAAGCATGTGGTAACAGAAAAAGGCATTTGTTTCAAAGCTGATCCCTGGGGGGAAGAGGAAGACTGGGTGGGGGCATAGGAGGTGCTCCCCTGGAGGAAGAACCAGCCCCCTCCAATGGGATCCATAGGGTAGAATTAGGACCAAGGGAGAAAAACTTGCAAGCCAGCCAAGACATGAGCATTGATAAAGGTGCCTAGGGCTGGAAGTTAGGAGTCCATCTACGACCGTGAACCCGGACAGGTGGTAGGGCTGCCTTCAAACTCCCACACCAAAAGCCTACACCAGAGGAGAGAGGCAGGAAGATGCACACACTGAAGAACGGTATGGGGTGACCTGAAAGTGACTCCCCATCTCTCTTGGGAGGGTGGGGCTGGCAGAGTCAGGAAGCAGACAAATGGTAATACAGACCCTGGGGGAGTGCAGACCTGTGGAGGCACACAGGTGTCTTGTGGAGAGAGAAGCTGGGAGGGCACTTCTGCTTCAGCAAAAGAAGCAACACCACCCACAGGACAGGGAGAACAATGTGCCCAAGGGCTCATCACTTCCTTACTCTCTAGTGACTTCCAGAACTTGTACCTGAGGTCGCCATCTGTTAGCGGTGTGTGTACCATAAGGAAGCCTCTGCTTTTGCAGAAATATCTGAGGGGTAGAATGGAGAGACAGGATGCCGGGGTTTGCATGTGGCTCTGCCCGGAGGCACTTACTTAACCTCTGTCTGGGCAATTTCCTCATCTGTAAAATGGGACGTGCCTCAAAGGGCTGCTGGGAAGATTCAGTGACTTGGACGTGAGTGTCAGTTCCCTGTTGCTGCTGTAACAAATGATGCAATGGGAATGTATGCTCTTACTGTTCTGGAGGTCAGAATACTGAAATAAAGGTGTGCTGTCAGCAGGGCAGCATTCCTCCTGGAGGCACTAAGGAAGAATCCATTTCCTTCCCTCTGCCAGGTTCTAGAGGCCATCTGCATTCTTGGGCTCATGGCTCCTCCTCCATCTTCAAGACCAGCATGGCAGCATCTTCAAATCTCTCTCCAACCTCCGTGCCTGTCGTCACATGACTGCTGACTCTGACCCTCCTACCTTCCTCTTATAAGGACCCTTGTGATAACATGGGGCCGACTCAGATAGTCCAAAACTATCTCCCCAAATCAACATCTCAAACTTCATCACATCTGCAAAGTCCCTTTTGCCACATAAAGTAACATGTGCACAGGTTTGGGGGATTAGGATGCAGACATGTTTGGGGGGACATTATTTTAGCAATTGCAATATTGAAAGCTGTCAGATCCTAGGTGACTACAGAAACGCGAGCTGTAAGTGCAACAGACAGTCATTGAAATGACAATGGTGAGTAGGATGCTGATGAGGACACTCAGCTGGTGTAAGCAAGCCCTGCAGAAAGCCAGAGAGTAAACACCTTCAGCTTTGAGGACCACACGGTCTCTATCACAGCTCCTCAACTCTGCCCTTCTAGCACAGCAGCAAACACAGGTAACATTTCAATGAACGGACAAGACTATGCTCCAGAAAATTTTTATTTACAAAGATAAGGCTATGGGCCAAGTGCAGGACCTACTGGGCAAACCTCAATGCAGAATATTTTCTTGGTTCCAATCATTCAATCTCTCCCTGGATGAGGATCAGAAAGTCCTGCCTTCTGCCTCCCTGTGGAAGGAAGCATGTCCTTCCCACCCCACGGATGTCATGCTCTGCCGGTGCTCTGCTCCCTCTGCCCAGAGAACCACAATGTCTCCTTTTGTTGATCCTGGGACACAGAAGAAACTAGGGCAAATTGGCAGTCAACCTTTAGATGCAGTTACCAGATGGCTTGAAGCCACTGGGAATGTGGGGATGTTTGTTATGAGGCATAACTGGGTCCAAGCTGACTGATGCAAATAGAAAGTGTTAGTTATTAGTATTGTATTTATTGTTTTAATGCTATTCTAGCACCTTCTCCGTTATCTCACCTGGCCAATGTGAGATGCTGAACCTAAGCCACTCTCAAGTCACTGCCACGTCTGGGTAGAGGCCATTGGTCTCAGAGGTTGATCTTGCAAACATAAATGCCTTTTCTCTTGTTTTTATTTCTTTGTTTTTTTTTTTTTTTTTTTGAGACAATATCTCACTTAGTTTCCCAGGCTGGAGGCTGGAGTGTAGCGGCACAATCATGGCTCAATGCTGCCTTGATCTCCCAGGTTCAAGCAATCCTCCTGCCTCACCCTCCCATGCAGCTAAGACTACGGACATGCCCCACCAAACCCAGTGGTTTTTTTTTTTTTTTTTTTTTAGAGATGGGGTCTCACTATGTTGCCTGGGATGGTCTGGGGCTCCTAGACTCATGCAATCCTCCTGCCTCAGCCTCCAAAAGTGCTGGGACTACAGGCATGAGTTACCATGCCCACCCACAAATGCATTTTCTGGGTATGGGCACGGAAGCCATCAATGGATAAGTGGATGCACAAAATTCAGCCACGAAAGGGAATGAAGCCCCAACACACGCTAACACATGGATGAGACTTGACCACACCCCGCTCAGTGAAAGCAGCCAGACACACACAGCCACATGTTACATGATTCCATTCACATGACATGTCTAGAATAGGCAAATCCATAGTGACAGAAAGTAGACTCGTGGTGCCAGGGGCTGCAGGGAGGGAGGTTAAGGGGAGGCTAGTGATAGGGTTTCTTTTTGAGGTGATGAAAATGTTCTAAAATTGACTATGGTGATAGCTGCACAAACTGTGAATATACCAGAAACCCCTGGACTATACATGTTAGATGGGTGAATTGTATGATCTGTGAATTACAGCTCAATAAAGCAGTCTTTTAAAAGAATAGCACAGAGCACTGCGAAACCAGTGCCAAGGATGTCTGTCTACCCCTCCGCACAGCCCTCAGAGGGTGGCAGCGCTGGGACACCCTTGACCACAAGTCAGAGGTGCTGGCGTGGCCATGGCAAGTCAGGAAAGGGAAACCGAAGAGGCTACAGAATCACCTGTCCTTGTGTTCTCCTTCCTGGTGTTGGCCCTGTCCACCACCGGTCACCAGGGCCAGCCCTTTGTAGGTCATCTCTAAGCCATCACCTGCCACTCTGAAAGGGGCAAGAGAAGGTGTCTGGATGCCAAGGACACAGCTATAATTAGAGACCATTTAGTGGCACACAGGGCAACAGCAAGGTGCTGGCGCCAAGCGTCTATCACAGCAATGAGGTCTCACATCTAGAAAGCCACTGCCTGTTGCCGAAGGGCCAATCTCTTCTGAGCAGAGACACCCTCTCAACGACGCTTATTTTTCCAAAGTGAAAATCATCCTAACGCTTTTTATAAAGAAAGAAAAACATCATCCATCTTCAAGCCTGTAGAAATCCTAGCAATTCGAAATTAGCATAACAAATATTTTTTTAAGAAACACTGAACAAGCCTCTACGTGCAGTATTTATTACCAATTTCCATAAGCCCACTCTAAACTTCTTAGAATTACCATAATCTCTATGACACGGTATCTTCCATTAGAAACGAGTGGAAATGTCTTTTTCAAGCTGAAACTGTGATGTTCTGGGAAGAAAAGAAAACATTTTGCAGACATCTGGTTCTGGACAAAAGTGTTGCTTCTGCCTTAGCCATGGAAATCCACCCCTTGGGGAAATCTGAACAGCTGAAACAAAGTTCCGTGGAGGAAACAGGCAGTGTCTCTGATAACAGCCATGGGAAATATTAATTTCCAGATGCACTCGTTTTTATCTTAAAATCTTGTCCTATATAAGGCAAGGCCTCATCTTAGACACTCCGGGAGCCAGAAGGAATAAGAGGTCTTCAGACCCCTCCAGCAGCAGAAGCAACAGGGCTCTGCTGGGTCCACACACGTGCAGCCCTGCTAAGGGAAGTGGATGCATGGAAACTGTCCAGGCCAGAGGCAGATCCATGCCCCTAAGACTTCAGACCAATTCCCAGGAAACCATCTTTGTTTACAAAGATTAAAGCCAATTTCCAAGTGAGGCATCTGGGCCACACCTTCCCACGGTGTGAGTAGAGATCCACCCTCAAGCATTCAATCTTCTGCAAGCACCAACCAAAGCAAACGCCAGGGTAGCTCTGAAGTGGCCAGGCCTCAGAGACCCCACATGGGGACCACCTGGCGGGGCAGGGGCTCTCCTAACTACAACCCCTGCCTAGGCTCATGCCTTCCATACAATATCGTCCTGGTGGTTGCCACAGAAAACAGAAACTATTGAACAGCACAGCATACCACTTCACATGGATTAGCATGGCTACTATATAGGAAAAAAAAGAGAAAATTACAAGTGCTGGTGAGAATGTGGAGAGACTGGAACTCTTGCACACTGTGGCTGGGAATGTAAAATGATACAGCTCCTATGGAAAACAGTATGGCGGTTCCTGGAAAAATCAGAAATAGAATTCCTATATGACCCAGTAATTCCACTTCTGGGTCTATACCCAAAAGAATTCAACCGAGACTCCAACAGGTATTTGCACACTCATGTCCACAGCAGCATGATTCACACTAGCCAGAAGGTGGGAGCAGCTCAGTGTCCACCGGCAGATGAATGGATGAGCAAAGTGTGGTGCATCCATGCAGTGGAATATTATTTGGCCATGAAAAAGCAATGAGATTCTGACGCAGGCTACAACATGGAGGAACCCTGAGGACACTGTACTGAGTGAAATAAACTAGTCACAAAAAGATGAATACTGTAGGATTAAACTTAAATGAGCTCCCTAAAGTTGTGAGATTCATAGAGATGGAAAGTAGAGTGATGGTTACCAGATGCTGGGGGAAGAGGGAACAAAGAGTTGGTGTTTAATGGGGACAGAGTTTCAGTTTGGGAAAATGACAAAGTTCTGGTAGTCATGGCTACACCACCCCATGAATGCACTTAATGCCACTGAAGGGCATGCTGAGAAATGGTCAAAATTGATAAATTTTAGGTTATGTGTATTTGACTACGGTTGAGAAAAATATGAATTTCTAAATTCTCTTTGAAAGCAGGAAGATCTGACAACAATGGGTATATGTATTTATTGTAATTTTTTAAAAAAGCAACAACAGGCCAGGTGCGGTGGCTAATGCCTGTAAGCCCAGCACTTTGGGAGGCCAAGGTGGGCGGATCACCTGAGGCCAGAAGTTCAAAACCAGCCTGGCCAATATGGCGAAATCCTGTCTCTACTAAAAATACAAAAGTTAGCTGGGCATGGTGGCGCACACCTATAATCCCAGCTACTCAGGAGGCTGAGGCAGGAGAAATGCTTGAACCCGGGAGGTGGAGGTTGCAGTGAGCTGAGACTGCACCACTGCACTCCAGCCTAGGTGAGAGAGCAAGACTGTGTCTCAAAAAAAAAAAAAGCAACAACAACAGCTGGGCGCAGTGGCTCATGCCTATTATCCCAGTGCTTTGGGAGGTCAAAGTGGGAGCATAACTTGGCCTGGGGAGTTTGAGACCAGCCTGGGCAACATGGCAAAACTCACCTCTACAAAATATCAAAAAAATTGGTGGTGTGTGATGGCACACACCTGTAGTCCCAGCTACTCCACAGGCAGAGGCGGAAGGATCATTTAAGCCTGGGAGTTGGAGGGTGCAGTGAACCATGAGTGTACCACTGCACTCCAGCCTAGGCAACAGAGCAGGACTGTGTCTCAACAACAACAACAACAAAAACAGCAGCAACAACAATACCCACTGCACATTAAAACCAGGTAGTCACTTCCTGCCGCACACTCAGGTTCCACACCCCAGGTAACAGAGGCCTGTGCAGCCGGCCGGCCTCCCTCCTGCTTCTCAGGCAGGGCCTCTGCTTCCCAAACAGCCTGGCCCTGCCCAGGGTGCAGCCTCAAACACAGGGGCTCTGCCTGGGAAGCAGTCCTTGGCCGTCCCCACCCTGCTACAGGGTAAGCTCCTTGGCTTTCCGAGGCCAGATGAGATGGTGCTCCCCAGGAAGGCCACTGGGTCTCAGACTAAGTCACCCCCAAATAGCCTCTCCTGACATTCTTTGCAATTGTAAGACCAAATTCCATCAAATCAAAGCCACCATCAATTAAGGAGGCTCCTTATTTTATGTCCCAATGATAAGAGAAAATGCTGCTGCTGAATATTTCAAATACTATTGATTATGATATAAAAGAGGCGAACGGGAACCCCTTAGGCTGACATGCCACGTGTGGGTAAATCACGAGCAGCGTGATTTTCCTCCCAGAAACCAGTGTGGCCGTTCGAAGAGGAGGACCTCCTCGCTGGGGAATGTCCTGTCCCCAGGTTTTCAACAAACGGGGGTTGGATGATGGACAAAGCAGGAACATTAGGTAACAGTCGGACCAGCGGGACAGGGGCAGAAACCTCTCAGGGTGTAGCACCCAGAAGCAGGGTTGGTCTCTCAGGAATCAGAATCTCAGAGTGGGTCCTCCTGCCTCTAGGACACACCAAACTCACCGGTGTGCTGGGCACAGGTGGGCATCGAAGGCTCACCTAGGCTTTCTAGAGCTCCAACAGGGCTCTCCCAAGAGCCCACTGACTCTTGAGAACTGGGTAGCAGTGTGGGAGCCAAAACGTGTCCCCTCATCTGTGGGCTGGGCCAATGTCACAGACATTCATCCTTAGTACTGGTGAACAAGCAATCCCGATGGTCACAGGAGCACCCAAGATGGACAGGACTGTCGCCATTTAACAGATGCAGGGCCTGGCACTCAGAGGGGAGTTACCAAGGAGACAAGCTGGTTGGGCTTAGCAGGGTCTGCCGTCTTCATAATGGGGCTTCATTTCTGGAACTGACTCCTTCCTCCAACTGCCTGCATTTTGCTGGGGACGGCGACGCAAACCAAAGCGACACAGCAGCCGCGTGGAAGCATTCACAGAGAGAAGGGACAGGGCAGGTCCGGAGCTAGCCACCCTGCTCCCTCTCTCCACGGGTAAATGGCCGTGTCTATGACAGGAGCCCTCCTTACCTGCGGTTCCAGTTACCTGCAGTCCAATGCAATCCAAAAATATGAAACAAAAAAAAAATTCCAGAAATAAACAATTCACCTGTTTTCAATTGTGTGCCATTCTGGGCAATGTGATGAAATCTTGCCTCCTGTCGCTCCATCCTGCCCAGGATGTGAATCATCCCTTTATCCAGCATGTCCATGCTGTCTAGGCCACTCACCCATTGGTCACTCAGGAGCTCTCTCGGTTCTCAGATGGAAAACACAGCCCATACATGTAAGGGTCTGTACTATCCTCCATTTCTGGCATCCACCCGGGTCCTGGAACACAGCCCACACGGGCAAGAGGGGTCTGCTACAGTCTCATTTTGCAGATGGAAGAACCGAGTTCTCAGTTTGTAATTAGCCCCTATCACATGGTTAGCCAGGAGTGAAAGGGAGAGTGACGGCCAAGCAGACGGATTCAAAGACACCTCTGAACCACCTGGAATCCATCTCAGCTGGTCACTCCCCCCAGGTCATGCTGATCTTTCCAACAGCCTAAAATCTAAAACCACAATGGATTCTATTCTGGCCTGGACATGAGATCTTTTCTGAACCTGGGATGCTAACCTGTTATTTATTTAATCAGGAAACACATCTACCACGTGCCGGGCCCCGAGTGGGACAGCTGACTTGAATGAAGACATGAAAAAAACAGACTCTGTCCTAAATAGACACTTTCCAAGATCTGAAAGGCCTCCTCCAAGAGACAGCAAGCAGCTTGGGAATGTTTTAAAACTCCATGTTCTGAAAAGCACAGCGACTCTTTGCCCTGATCTTCGTCATGTGAGTGGGCCTCTTACACCGCCCCTGCAATGGTGAACCGTTCCAGGTTAAGCAGGGATTTGGAGGTGCCCATCACGAACAGCCTTGGGTTCACACCCGCCAAGGACCATCTCTTTGCCCTGCCTGTCCCCGCTGCACTGGCTGAAGTGAGCACCATTCCTGGAGGCCCGCGGCTGAGGTCTCACATGGATTCAAATCAATTTGGCCACATTAATGTCTCAGCTGGCTGAGATTTCTCTCTCTCAAGTAAACACCATTCCTTAAATGCCAACTCTGTGGAGCTTATTCTCAAAATGTCCAGAAAAAGGAAAAACCCATGAAGAAGAATCATAGCACTAAAACCAATGCGAGAGTTTTCAGATAGCTTTAAAGCAACAGGCGAGGCCAGGCGCGGTGGCTCACGCCTGTAATCCCAGCACTTTGGGAGGCCTAGGCAGGCAGTTCACCTGAGGTCAGCAGTTTGAGACCAGCCTGGCCAACATGGTGAAAACCCATCTCTACTAAAAATATAAAAATTAGCTGGACATGGTGGCACGTGCCTGTAGTCCCAGCTACTAGGGAGGCTGAGGCAGGAGAATCACTTGAACCCAGGAGGTGGAGGATGCAGTGAGCCAAGATCACCCCACTGCACTCCAGCCTGGGTGACAGAGTGAAACTCTGTCTTAAAAAAATAAAAAAGAGACAATTATACACAAAAGTAAAACTAAAATAAGGCAACAGGCAAAAGAAGCAAGACCATGTGTTTGTGTGTTTGTCTTTGCTATTTATTTCTCTATCTTGTTGACAATCATCTTGGTCTCTGAAGATCATGTTAGCAACCAAAAGCCAGAGCTGAAACAGTTCTCCACTAAGGAACAGGTTCATAGAGAGCTGGTGCAGGCCGGGTGGGTTCAGGCCTCCTCACCTCCCAGACTCCAGCCCGTGTGTACCCTCAGGGTTCCCAACAGCCCTCCCTAAAGAACAGCCAGAGACTGTGAGCAGGAAAACACTTCCAATGACGGGTAACGCACACTGGTACCCACTGTAAGTCCTCAAGGTGATTCAGCCAGCACTGGGTTTCCAGTTCCAAGGAACCTTCATTTCTCCTTGGAACTGACTCTTCCACCTTCCTTTCCCTCCCTGAGATGTCTTGATTGGCTGACCTTTTTTGAAATGTCACTGCTAGCTGTCGCTTTTAAGTTGGAAGACCGAGATTTGTAGCGTCAGTCACGTACTTCTGCTCTGACAAACCCCAGTCCTCTGTGTGGAGTCAGAACATGTCACTTACCAGCCCTGGACAAGCTAAGACGCTGTGCAGGGGCCTCTGAGTTCCTCAGGATCGATATAGCCTGTGTCTAGAAGAGTTTAAGAGCCACCAAACACTAGATGCACAGATGCTCTCGAAGCTCAAAGGAGATGGAAGAAAACATCCCTTAGGGAGAACAAGTGACGGGAGCACAGAAATCTTTTGAAACTCCCCAAGTCATGTAGCAACAGAGACATGTCCAAAACAAAAAGCCCCAAATGCCTTCACTGATCACTGCTGCCTGCCTGATGGAGGCTCCCCAGGACCTCGCTTCCCTGGGAGCCCCTGGGAGCCTGGTGAAGCCCCTCCTAGGTGACCTTTGGATGGTGGATGAGTGACATCATCAGCCCTTTGGGGTCTCCCAGATCCTACAACTTCCTGATGACATTTACCTTCATCAATTGGTGGTCAGTGCATCTGGAGTACTCAGAGGGCCTGGCTTGGCAAGTGTGCAAAAGATGGGAGTGGTCACCATTGGACAGTGTGCATTCTGCTGTCAAAGATCATGGTCTCACTGGCTACTCCCATCCTTTGAGCACTTTATAGTGTGTGTGTGTGTGTGTGTGTGTGTGCGTGCGCATCTTTTTTTTTTTTTTTTTTTTTTTTTGCGGGGCAATAGAACATTTTTTAAAAGGCAGAGCTTGGAGAAGAAAGGTTTAGGTCAAGTCCTGGTGTTGTCCCTGTTTACTCGGGAACCGCTTATTGTTGAGAAACACAAATCCACTTAGACGGGCTCAATCGCAGAGGCAGAATCTCACAAAAACCTACTGCAGGATGTGTGACCTCTCAGAAGCCAGAGGGCCTTTGGGGCCACTCTCTTCATTTGTACGTGTGTGTGGATGCACGTGTGAGCGTGATCTATCTTATTCTCTCCAGGTCTATATCACCTTCTCACTCTATTTTTTTCTGGCATATCCTTCCCTGGCTTCTGCCTCCCTAGGTGCAGAGGGCTCTTTATAATCCCAGCAGGAATGAGTCTCTGCCCCAATCCCAGTTTCCTGAAGGACAAATCCGATTGGCTCAAAATCAGCCAACTGGCTGGGGACAGAGTGGGGTGAAGATCGGGACAGAACCCAGAGAGGGTTTTCAGGCGGGCCCAGCATCACTGTATGTGTGGCTGTGGTGGAGGGGGGTGTCCTGGGCACAACTTTAACCCCTATGAGCCTAGAGGAGATGTGCTGAGGATAAAATAACACAGAAGTAGCAAATGAAGGTAGACCCACTTCGTGAATGTGATCCACTTAGTTAATACTCTGGAATATTGTTGAATACAGGATTCCTTCACCAACAAGGAAAGGCATGTTCCTGAAAACTTATATGCAGGTCTACTCAAGGGATTACTGAAACAAAAGACGGGAGGCACAGAGGCTATCGGGGGACTTATAAAAATACATATACGTGTAATTTTGCTCACTAAGATTTAGCCAAAGGAACAGTATTTACTGACAACCACCTGTACAGGTCAATCCTGAGGAATGTGCTGAGCACAGGCAGTCTCTGCCCTTTGGAAATGCGGCTTCTAGTCGAGGAGATGATAAAGAGCCCAGAAGGCAATGGGCAGCCAGCCGAGGACAGAGAGAGGGAAGCCCAGGAGCTGAGGAGGAGCAGGAGAGTTCCAGGCAGAGGAACAGCATATGCAAAATGCCAGAGGTCAGAGTCAGGCTAGTGGACTCCAGTTCCACACACCTGGAGCATGGAATGCAGGGAGCACACAGCAGAGAAGGGAGGTGACGTGACAACCGCCACACTCGGAGGGCGCTTCTTGGCGGGGCAGCTGCAGGGAGTGACACGACCCCATGTGTAATCTAGAAAGGTGAGGACAGGGTCTAGGCCACCAGCAGTGGGAGGGGAGCGGGTGGCTCATCCAGGAGAGACACCGGGGCGTTGGAACTGTGGGGTGGCAGCAGGGACAGAAGAAGGCAGACGGTCTGGAAAGACCTTCCAAAGGGAGATGACAGACCCTAAGGGAACCCAAGGTGACTTTCTTTCTCATAAATAAGATGAGGAGGACCAGGCTGTTCTCTCTGACTTTCCCTCCCGGGCTTTGGGTTGTGCTGCGAGCTTCTCAAGATCTCGTGCACTTCAGTTTAAAAAGAGGCTAGCTCCAACATATTAGGAGGCCAAGGCGGGCAGATCACCTGAGGTCAGGAGTTTGAGACCAGCCTGACCAACATGGTGAAACCCCATCTCTATTAAAAATACAAAAAATAATTAGCTGGGTGTGGTGGTACGTGCCTGTGGTCCCAGCTACTCGGGAGGCTGAGGCATGGGAATCACTTGAACCTGGGTGGCGGAGGTTGTAGTGAGCCGAGATCGTGCCATTGCACTCCAGTCTGGGCGACAGAGTGAGACTGTCTCAATAAAAATAATAATAAAATAAAACAAATAATCATTCTAAAAAAGAGGCTAGCAAGGTGCTCCATGTCTGGGGCAGCCTGCTCACCAAGGCCTCTCCTGAGCTTCGTTCTCCATCCAACAGCTCAACAACTTTGGGGTTTGCTGACCTGGGCCCCCCTGGTCCACCATGGTCCTACAGAACTTCTCACACCTCACTCCCTTCCCCATGATGGACCAAGAAAGGCCCCGTCCTACCCGCAGCCCTGCCCACTGCGTGGCTCCTCTCTTTAGAGGTAGACAGAACAACGGCCTAGAAGAGATCAAGTCCCAATCCCTGGAGCCCATAAATAAGTGACCTGTGTCTTCACAGATGTCATGAAGTTAACCATCTTCAGATGCAGAGACTATCTTGGATCACTCAGGTGGGCCCTAAATGTATCCCAAGTGTCCTTCTAAGAGGGTGATTTGAGGCAGAAGAGAAGGTAATGTGACCACAGGGGTTGAGCTGGGGTGGGGGTCCAGAGATTGGTGTGATGCGGCCACAAGCCAAGGAGCACCAAGATTGCCCGTCGCCACCCAGAGCTGGAGGAGACGAAGAATGGTTTCTCCCCAGGGTTTCCAGAAGGAAGGCAGCCCCACCCACACCTTGATTTCAGACTTCTGAACCCCTCAACTGGGAGAGAATCAATTTCCTCCCTCCTTCCTTCCTGCCTTCCTCCCTTCCTCCCTCCCTCTGTCTCTCTCTCTCTCTCTCTCTCTCTTTTGAGACAGAGTCTCACTGTGTCACCAGGCTGGAGTGCAGTGGCACGATCTCAGCTCACTGCAACCTCCGCCTCCTGGGTTCAAGCGATTCTCCTGCCTCAGCCTCCTGAGTAGCTGGGATTACAGGCACGTGCCACCAAGCCCAGCTAATTTTTGTATTTTTAGTAGAGACTAGGTTTCACCATGCTGGCCAGGCTGGTCTTGAACTCTTGACCTCGTGATCCACCCATCTTGGCCTCCCAAAGAATTTCTGCTGTTTCTACCCACCCAGACAGTGGTCACTTATCACAGCAGGACCAGGACACAAAGGCATCTCTCCCATTACCCAGTGCCCCTCTTCCTCTGATAATCCACCCCCCTCAGAACCGACTCAATTTTTCTAAGAGGATAAATTATAACTCCCATAAACCATTCTCAAAAGGGGTGACAGCAACACCCTGACAACAGGGTGAACATTGGTTGCTGGAGGGGGCTTAAAGCACAGCAATGCAGTGATAACTAAAAAGATTTACAGCCTATGTGGGGCATTAAAACTTCATGGAGGGTGCAAGGAAAAAGGAAAAAATGGCTGAAAAAGCACCGGCTTAAATGAACTAGCACCACACAGGGGTCACGGGCACTTCCTTCCTTTAGTCATAAAATATCTGCTGAGCTCCCAAGTGTGCTACGTGGTGGGGAGATGATGACCACGGGACTGGCCTCTGCCCTTCTGGAGCATTCATTCTGGTGGGAGATGAAAATAGAGAGTTATGGGTTCAAATCCCTTCTAGGAGGCAGAGGGGCTGATGGAAAACAAATTTGGTGTCTGATGGTCCCCAATTTCAATTCTGCCTCATAAGCCGGTCGGTAAAATTGGTTCATAATATTTAAACACGCAGAGCATTCAAGGACCATGTCACACCAATAAAGCATCTGGCCCCTATGTGTACATAGTGGATACTCAATACATGTAGTCCTCTCTCCCCTCCCCCAAGTTCTATCTATTCATGAACTAGACAGATAGCTAACTCTACACACTGCACAAAAATGGAGGCTGACATAGACACATGATGCCTCCCAGAACTACATCTGAAGGATGACAGCAGGCCATGTGTTGAAAGCAAAATATTGCAGAACTACAGATAACAGAAGCATTACGGTAAACTGAGAAAACTACTTAATACTCCTGACCTGAAACATATCTCCTAAACTTGCTGTTGGGGTCGCTATGGACTAAACTGTGTGTCCCCTGCCAACTCTCCAAAATTCATATGTCGGAGCTCTAACCTCCAATGGGATGGCATTTAGATTGGGACCTTTTGGGGGTGTTTAGGTTTAGGTGAGGTCATGAGGGTGGGGCCCCCAGGATAGGATTTGTGTCCTTATAAGAAGAGGTACCAGAGAGCTGGCTCACTCTTTCTTTACCACATGAGGGCACAGGAAGAAGGAAATCAGCCCCCATGAGAAATGGAATCAGCCACAACCTTGCTTGGACTTCCAGCCTCCAGCACTGTGAGTGATAAATGTCTGTTGTGTAACACCTCCCAGCCTACAGCACTTTGCTATAGCAGCCTGTCTTCTTCTGTTTTGTGTTATAACAATAATATAATATATAATAATAATAATAATAATATAATAATACTGGAGACTGAGTAATTTCAAAAGAAAAGAGGGCTGCATGTGGTGGCTCATGCCTGTAATCCCAGCAATTTGAGAGGCCAAGGTGGGTGGATCACGAGGTCAGGAGTTTGAGACCAGTCTGGCCAACATAGTGAAACCCCATCTCTACTAAAAATACAAAATTAGCTGGGTGCGGTGCTGGGCGCCTGTAATCCCAGCTACTCGGGAGGCTGAGGCAGGGGAATTGCGTGAACTCAGGAGGCGGAGGTTGCGGTGAACTGAGATCGCACCATTGCACTTCAGCCTGGGAGACAGTGTGAGACTCCATCTCAAAAAAAAAAAAAAAAAAAAAAAGAAAAGAGAAGAGATTTATTTAGTTCATGGTTCTGTGGTGTGGGAAGTTCAAGGGCATCGCCTTGGCTTCTGGTGAGGGTTTCTGTGCTGCAACACAACATGGGGGAGAAGGTCAACATGGAAGTAGACACATGCAAGGAGGAACCACACCTGAGGGGTGTCCTGGCTTTATAACAAGCCATTCTTATGGGAACAAACCCATTCCCATGATGACTAATCCCATCTAGAGAGTGAAATCTCACTCACTACTAGAGAACACCACCAAGCTATTCATGAGGGATCTGCCCCAGAACCCAAACACCTTCCACTAGGTCCCACCTCCCAACACCCCCACATTGAGGAATCAAATTTCAACATGAAATTTGGTGGGAACAAGTGAGCCATATCCAAACCATAGCACAGCCCTAGCAGACTAGCAGAGCGTCATTTCCACTTCACTTCTAACAGATGAACTTGAGGATTTACATTCACAGACAGATACTTCTTCAGGATAGAAACAGTGGATTTTAAGTATCTCACCAAGCATCAGTTGCACCCTGCCCTCACCTTTTGCATTTCACAAGCCCTTCCTCCTTAACTCTGCACCAAGCTGTACTGGGTTAACACTGCCACTTAGTGGCCAGCTCAAGAAATTACATGGAGCCATAAGACCAGACAGGCCCTTTGCCTGTTCACTTAACGTTTGTTACTGAGGGTTCTGGGTCTGGTGCTGGGTGCCAGGAGAATAAAGATAGATGGGAAAGTACATCCCTCTCAAAGCACTTTAAAGTTTAGCTTGGGAGACTTATGCATGAACCATGCATTGTAATACAATACATAAAAAGTACCCATCAAGTACTGTGGGAATCAAAAGAAAAGCTTCCTATAGAGGAAGCGCTTCAGCTCTGAGGAGTGGGAAGGAGCTCACCTGGCAAAGGTGGTGGTGGTGGAATAAGTAGTCCCACCTGGCTGGAGAGACATCATATCATTGAGAAGATGGTGCTCAGTCACCGACGTGTTCAAAGGGGTCTGTCTTTGTCTGGGAGAGATTATGTCCCCTGTTGGAGGTGGCTCAGCAGCAGAGAGGGTGGCTAAGGCACTTCTTAGATAAACTCAACAAAGAAAGTGTGGCTGTGCTAGGGAGGGCACCTATGGAGCTCATGCACACGAAACTGGCTAGGACTACAACTCACTCTGGTGTCCTTAGGTGGAAACTCAATTGGATGCCCAGGCTTGAAGCACCTTGAGAACTAGGGCTCTGGCCAGGCTGCTAAGCAGGCCAAACCCAGGAGGAACCAGCAGCTTTTCCCATGCAAGGAGAGATGGCAGTGGGTCCAGATTTAGGGCACAGCAGACACTCATGGGGTGAGCAGGTGGCAATACCCCTGGGCGGCGGGGACAGGGGCTGAGGAGGTAGGAGAGCCTGGGCCAGAAGGACGGCAAGGCCTGAGCGCTGTAAAGCACTGACCCTGAAATGCAGTCTTGTTTGCAACACCCAGTGCCAGATCAGGAGATGGAGAAGAGGTAATATTAAAGATTTTCTCTAAACAAATGAAATCTAACTTTTACAGCAACAATGTCCTGTCTGGATGGATGCTTTAAAACGTCTATTGTTCTACATGGGGTATGAGCTGCTCCCCTCCCACCCAAACCCTTCCTCACTACAGGGCCAACCACAACCCACGCCACAATGCTTTTTCAGGTGTTTGCTGCCTATTTGTAAATAGCAAACATCTGATCATCCGTCTTGATTTCCTTCTGCTTAAATATTACTTATTGACTTCCTGCCAGGGAAGATGAGAGCTTCACTCATTTATCACACAGCCCAAGACAGCCATGGGCCTGCTTGGTTAAATCATGGTTCCTGTGTTTATGCTATTATGGCTAGCTACATCTTGTCCACAGCAAGGTAGGCAGTCAACTGCGATTCTATTTCCCTTGAGTAAATAACAGCCACATTTTGAAATCTGCCTTTCTATTTACATGTAACGAATTTATCATCAAGTTCTGACAGAGGTGTAAATTGCAGAGCGCAGGTCTCTTCCTGTAAGGTGCAAACACATCTGGCAATCTCTGCTGCCTGGGTTTCTGAGCCACCCTCTCCCAGAGCTGTCCACCCTCCTGTGCCCACCTAGGCTGACACTCCACACTCATCCCAGGCCCAGCCTGGCCTCTGCCCCGTGCCAGGGCCCTTCCCAGAGTCCAGGTCTTCCTGTCCCCTGGCTCACTCCCTCTCTGGGTGAAGCTCCTTTCCAGCAGCTTCCTGAGAAAGCAGCATAGGAAAGGCCGATTCGAGAACACGGGCATCTGAAACACCTCTGGGACCTTCTCACTGATTTGCTAGAAGACTGGTTTGAAAGGATTTTCCCACTGCGCTTCCCATACGGCTGCTGAAAGGTCAGACCCCAGATCCTCTATGCGCAACTTGACTTTTCTCTCTTGAAACTTTTAAGATTGCATTTCTATTTCTATTCCCTGAGTTCTGAGCTTTTAGGACCTCCATCCTGCCTGGGGGTATCTTCTCACACCAGGGCACTTTCAACTGGGAATCACATCCATCTGCTCAGTGGCTTTGTCTTGGATGATCTCTTTATTTCTCCCTCATTATTCAGATGCTGAACGTGCGAGATGACTCCTCCAACTCTACCTGATTCCAGGGCTCTCTTCCGCCTCCTTGTGTTCATCCCCAACATTACTGCTATGCCATTTTTTGCAATCATTATTGATCTTCAAGAGTTTCTCAAATGCTCCCTGTTTCATCGATGCTATTATCTTCTCTTACTGCACTGAGGATATTAGGTACAGTATTTCCTTTGGAAATTCCCTTCTGTTCCCCAAATTGTCTTGGTTTCTGCCCAAAGTATTTAGTTCTGCTTGTTTCATGTCTGCCTTTGAGATGACAGCTTTCCTTTAATGAGAGGTGATTCTCAGCTGCCCGTCTCCATCTTCTACTTGAGGCACTTACGCAGGGGATGGAAATTGTGTATGGGTGGCTCTTGTCAACAGGAGGACTTCCCTCAGGGCGCTTTGCTGGGGAGATGAACCATAAGATCCTTGGAGGAAGCATTCTAGTCAGAGTCCACAGCAGTGCAAAGGCCCTGGGGTGAGCATGTGTATCCTGTGCTTGATTAAAAGCAAAAGTGGAGGCCTGGGAGACTTGAGCAGAGGGAGAAGGTGAAGGCAGAAGGCTGGTGAGATCAGCAAGGCCCCCACCAGCCTGGTCGTGGTTCCTCCAAGGCCCTGTTTTCAGCCACACCTACAGCCTCATGTGGAAGGGCCAGGCCTCCAATACGCTGAGCTCCGATGGCTTCCAGCCCTTCCTGCTACCATCAGGGATGGTTTTCTCCAGGCTGCCACCTCACCACAACCACTTCTTCATTTCACACAACGGAGCCCAGGGCTGTGTGCCTGCCAGGCCTTTAGCACCATTAAGCTCATGGAGAGCCTCGACCTGCAGGTACCTTGCAGGCCCCAGCCTGAGTGCATCAGGGCAGGTGGACGGGGATTGACCTCAGGTGGCTTTGCTTAGAGAGACAACAGAATGACTTTAGACTCCTGAGACACTAGGTTACCACCTAAGCTGCAGGTGCCTGGGGCTGCAGCACCCCTGAGTGGGAGGTTATGGGGGAAGAGCTCGAGGGCTCACCCTTCCAGCCCACAAGGAATGGCTCTCCTACTTATTGGATCTACTGCCCTTGGTGGGAATTGGTGGGAATGAACGTGACCTCAAGTCCTCTCCTCCACAGACTCCCTCTCCACTAACCAACCCTTCCCAGGCTCAACCTCCCTCTCCACTAACCAACCCTTCCCCAGGCTCACCCTCCCTCTCCACTAACCAACCCTTCCCCAGGATCAGCCTCCCTCTCCACTAACCAACCCTTCCCCAGGATCAGCCTCCCTCTCCACTAACCAACCCTTCCCCAGGATCAGCCTCCCTCTCCACTAACCAACCCTTCCCAGGCTCAACCTCCCTCTCCACTAACCAACCCTTCCCAGGCTCAGCCTCCCTCTCCACTAACCAACCCTTCCCCAGGATCAGCCTCCCTCTCCACTAACCAACCCTTCCAAGCTCAACCTCCCTCTCCACTAACCAACCCTTCTCAATTAACCAACTGACTTGGAAAAATCTCCCTGTGCTGACCCCAATGTGGTGAAATTCTTGAGGCACCTCTCCCACACACACACACACACACACACACAACACCCACCCCCAACACACACACACACACCACCCACCCCAACACACACATACACACACACACACACACCACCCACCCCAACACACACATACACACACACACACACACCACCCACCCCAACACACACACACACACACACACACAACTCGTGACGTTTCAAGGTTAGAAAACAGCCCTGCAGTACCCAAATGTAAGGAACAAGGCCAGCATTCTGGACTAAGGACCCATCAACTTTCAGAACACTGTGCAGTAGGGTCTGGCTGCAGAGTACCTGAAACATGGGAAATGTGCCTGAGGAACTGACCTCTACATTTTTTTTTTTTTTTTGAGATGAAGTCTTGCTTTGTCACCCAGACTGGAATGCAGTGGCACAATCTTGGTTCACTGCAGCCTCCACCTCCAGGGTTCAAGCTATTCTCCTGCCTCAGCCTCCTGAGCAGCTGGAATTACAGGCATGTGCCACCACCATGCCTGGCTAATCCTGGCTAATTTTTGTATTTTTAGTAGAGACAGGGTTTCACCATGTTGGCCAGGATGGTCTTGACCTCCTGACCTCAGGTGATCCTCCTGCCTTGGCCTCCCAAAGTGCTAGGATTACAGGCGTGAGCCACTGTGCCCAGCCTGAACTCTACATTTTTAAAAATTATAGTTACATATAAATACCCATGTGTGTCCTGTGGTTACTGGACTGGACAGGGAGCTCTAGAATATTCTGCCGAATCCAGATACCTCACTCAGCAACTTCATGAGATTTTACCAACGTTGCTCCCCATCCAGGATAGCATCTGGGTGGGTGATGGATGCACAGATTAAATGCCATTTTAGAGTTCTCTTCTGCACTGTTGGCACTGCACATCTCCCTCAGAGTAAAATCCAAAGTCCTTGCCAAGCAGTGTGGCCCTCTGTGGTCTCATTTCCCACCACTGGTGTGGGTCCCATCCCACCCCCACCTCTGCAGCTGGCCGGCCTCCTGGCTGCTTCCCACACACCCCAGGCATGCACTGACCCCAGGGCCTTTGCACGCGTCGGCCCCACTCTTTGAGATGCCTTTCCTTCTGACATCCCAAGGGCCCACTCCTTCCTTCCTCTTTTCCTGGTCTTTGCCCCAAATGTCACAGAGGCCACCCTCGGCTCCCAGCGTGAAGGAAACTCGTTTCCGCATTGCCAGCTCCGTGTCATTCCACCCTCACCCTGCTTTATTTTTCTTCCTGTCATTTACCAACCCTGACATGTTGCACGTTTCTCTGCTTACTTGTTAATTATCTAATGTGCACTTCCAGAGAGCAGAATGTGGTGTGGCTCACTGATGTGTCCCCAGCACCTAGAAGACAGTGTGGCTCTTATGAGAAACTCCATATGTACTGGTGGAAATAATGAATTCGATCCCTGATTACTTTTCATCATAGATATGCACCAAACATCAGCCACATTTTGGGTTACCCAGGTTTCTATGCCCTAATCTAGAAATACAACTTCCACTTCCCTGTTTCTATGGGAACACAGAGTCTGAATCCCAAATAAGACTCAGAGGAACTTTTAAAAGAAGCTACTTCTAAATGACTGACTCCGCCAACTGCATGCCCTCAGCAGGGCCACGATGCTGCAACGTGGAGGAGGTGGACCAGGGGCGGGCTGCAGGGAGCGGTGGGGAGTGTGGCAGGCTGGAGAGCACAGCCTTTCCAGAGGGGCCACGCTCCCAACCCCTGCCAAATGTCCACACGCACAGAGGCTGCCTGGGTGTGGCCACGTTTCCTAATTTTTCAAGAGAAGCTGGAAAGCTGAATTTTTTAATGAAATTCCTGGAAGTTTAAACACCAGCAACACATTCAATTTTTTAAATTAAAAAAAATTAAATTTTAACATCTGGGCAGGTTACAATCAACCTCTCTTGGGTCAGATCCACCCTCCAGACGGCCGGCGGTGAACTTTACACTACGGCTCATTCTATCAACCAAACGAGAGCTGGGCCCCGGGCCCAGACTCACTGCCTGCCCTGCAGGAGGTTGACTGATCACAAGATGCATGGCAGGTACCAGCCAGTGCCCAGCTCCCTGCCAACCAGCTGCTTCTAAATACACCGGATAAACACACCAAAAGAAGAAGGGAAAAGAAATAAAAATAATGATTTGCTTGGTCACTCACATGTGGAAGAGAAAAGGCTAAAATCGAAGCTGATACTCCCTCATTCAGTCTGCCAGAGCCTCAGTACCGCCCCTCCTGGCTCTGCCCACAGAACACAGGCAGCGGGGGTGAAAGTGGGCGAAGAACCCTGTGCACAGCAACGTCCCCAGGCCTGGCGTGCTGCCTGGCAAGCAGCTCCCCCGGGGTGCATCATCTTGGCAAACTCTCCCAGGACCCTGGGCGGCATAAGCTCAGAGACTCCGCCCATCATGTGGGGAGATGTCCTCACTCTCAGGCTCCACCTGCTCACCCTCCCTTCACACCGAGAATAGGAAACGTGAGATGGACCAGAATCCTGGAGTTGGCACCAGCCATGTTTCTTCGCCCTGCTGCGTAGCCACCCGGGAATCCACAGGGTGACCTGGGCTCCAGACTAGGGTACCAAGCCTTGTGGTTGGAGCGTTTGCAGGGACCATGGGGGGTGGGCCGGACACAACCACCTCCTCCTGCCATGGAAGGAAGTCCCTGTCCCACACACTCGCTGGCACTGCCCTGGCCCATGCTGCAGGCCTCCCTGGGCCCCTGTGGCCTGGGCCAGCCTCTCTGGGCTCTCAAGGTTGGCCTGTTCCTATGGTGGGGTTGATGCTGACAGTACCCACAGTCATGAGGCACTGTCTGACCCCTCCACCTGCATGTCTTAGTGAGTTCAGGCCTCTATGCCAAAACACCTGAGGCTGGGCCGATTATAAATGGCAGAAATCTAGGGCTCACAGCTCTGGTGGCCAGAAGTCCAAGATCAAGGAGCCAGTAGGTGCGGGGCCTGGGGAGGGCAGCTCCCTGCTGCACAGGTGGTGGCTCTCGCTGTGTCTTCATGGGCAGAAAGACAAGGCAGTTGCCTTCAGCCCTTTTTTTTGAGACGGAGTTTCACCCTGGTTACCCAGACTAGAATGCAATGGCGCCGATCTCAGCTCACTGCAACCTCTGCCTCCCGGGTTCAAGTGATTCTCCTGCCTCAGCCTCCCGAGTAGCTAGGATTACAGGATTTCGCTCTGTGGCCCAGGCTGGAGTATAGTGGCGCGATCTCTGCTCACTGCCACCTCTGCCTCCCGGGTTCAAGTGATTCTCTGCCTCAGCCTCACGAGTAGCCGGGATTACAGGTGAACACCACCACACCCAGCCCATCACACCCACCTAACTTTTGTATCTTTAGTAGCAACAGAGTATCACCATATTGGCCAGGCTGGTCTCAAACTCCTGACCTCAGGTGATCCGCCCGCTTCAGCCTCCCAAAGTCCCAGGATTACAGGCGTGAGCCACTGCACCAGGTCCGTCTTCAGCCTTTTGTATAAGGGCACAAATCCCATCGCGGGGGCTCTACCCTCATGATGTAATCGCCTCCAAAAGGTCCCACCTCTTCGTGCTACCACACCAGTGATTAAATTTCAACATGATTTTTTTTTTTTTTTTCTCAGACAGGATCTCGCTCTGTGGCCCAGGCTGGAGTACAGTGGCGTGATCTCTGCTCACTGACACCTCTGCCTCTCAGGTTCAAGTGATTCTCATGCCTCAGCCTCCCAAGTAGCTGGGATTACAGGTGCATGCCACCATGCCCAGCTAATTTTGTGTGTGTGTGTGTGTGTATGTATGTGTATTTTTTTGTTTTATTTTTAGTAGAGATAGGGTTTCTCATGTTGGCCAGGCTGGCCTCGAACTCCTGGCCTCAAGTGATCTGCCTGCCTGGCCTCGAACTCCTGGCCTCAAGAGATCTGCCTGCCTAGGCCTCCCAAAGTGCTGTAATTATAAGTATGAGGCACCATTCCTGGCCAACACATGAATTTGAAGCACGACTACAGCACCTATGTGATGCTACTCGAACCTCTGGACACTCCCTTAACTGCAGTGATTAGCCAGCCCCATTCCAAAGTGGAGAGGGGCTGCATTCATTTCCCCTGGCTGCAGCACCATGCCGTCATCAATTCATTTCCCCTGTGCTGCGCTGTGGCTTCATAAATTCATTTCCTCTGGCTGCTGCACCGTGACGTCATAAATTCATTTCCCCTGGCTGCTGTGCCATGATGTCATAAATTCATTTCCCCTGTGCTGCGCCGTGACGTGATACATTCATTTCCCCTGGCTGCTGTGTGTGACGTCATAAATACATTTCCCCTGGCTGCTGCACTGTGATGTCATAAATTCATTTCCCCTGGCTGCTGCACCATGATGTCATAAATTCATTTCCCCTGGCTGCTGCGCAGTGATGTCATAAATTCATTTCCCCTGGCTGCTGCGCTGTGCCGTCATAAATTCATTTCCCCTGTGCTGCACCGTGACGTCATAAATTCATTTCCCCTGGCTGCTGCACCATGACGTCATATATTCATTTCCCCTGGCTGCTGTGTGTGACGTCATAAATTCATTTCCCCTGGCTGCTGCACCGTGATGTCATAAATTCATTTACCCTGGCTGCTGTGCTGTGCCATCATAAAGTGGGTGGCTTAAACAACGGAAGTTTCTACTCTCACAGTTCTGGAGGCCAGAAGTCTGAATTCCAGGTTTTGGCAGGGTTGCCCACCCCCACCAAAGGCTCTAGCGGAGGGTCTTTCCTGCCTCTCCCAGCTTCAAGGACATTCCTTGGCTTGTGGCCACATCACTCCAATCTCGGCCTTCATCTTCACATGGCGTTCAAACCCTTGTGTGTCTGTCTCTTTTTCCTTTTCTTAAAAGGACATCTTTCAAGATTAGGGCCTCCCCAATCCAGCATGAGCTCGTCTTAACTCAGTGACATCTGCAAAGGCCCTAGTTCCAAACAATATCACATTCACAGGTTCTAGATAGACATGAATTTACAGGGCAAACGCTTCGACTCAGTACGGGAGCATTTGGAGACTTTTAAGTAAATCCTAAGTGGCCTGCCCAGGGGTACCAGCTGAGAAGAAAGCCAGGCCGGATTTAAACCCAGGCTCTGCAGACGGGAATGCTAGGCGCCTGCTGCACCCTCTGGCCAGATCTGTGGCTGAGAGTGGGCCGGTTTCCTTGGGGAGTCTCTCCTGGCCGAGGTCTTGTGCCTCAGTAAATGCAGACCCAAAATAAACCACCTTCTTGGGTGACTGGGAACCAGGAAGAGAATTCTGGAAACCATTTCCATCTTGTTCATAGAAATGGTGTTGGACACAACACAAAACCTTTCCAAGGGTGCGCTGTGGAAATGGCAGTCCTTTGCCAATTCCCGGCTGCATTTGCTCCCTCCTCTTTTAAAGTGGATAGACACAAGCTGTCTAGCTACTTGGCTGTCTTGTTCAAATAAATGGAATTTTATCAAATCACCCAGTAAGTGCAAAATGCAGTCTCTGGGTGGCGATGGAGCTAGTACCCGTCTCAGTGCTGAAACTGTTCTCAAGTTGGCTCCCATGCCGTGGCTTTTCTACGTGGCTTTCGTTGGTGGCAAACAGCAGAGACGCACCCAAGCTGCTGACGATTTTCATGCAAAGGTGAGGCTGCTTCAGGGCGGCACTCTGGGGGACGTGGATGGCAGGGCAGCCCTGGCTTCGTGTGTCCAGGGGGGGCCTGAGCAGCAGAAGTGTGGGAACTCACCACTGACACCCACCTGTGGTCTCTGGTAGCTGCTTTCTGTGGCTGTGGGAACAAATGATCACAAACAAGGTGGCTTCAAGCAACAAACCTTCCACGCAGTCCTGGAAGCCAGCGTCCAAAATGGCATCACGAAGCTGACCCTGAGGTGTCATCAGGGCCATGTTCCCCAGGAAGGCTCTGGAGGAGGGTCCTTCCCAGCCTCCTGGCAGCACCATCTGATCTCTGCCCCCATCCCACATCCCACTTCCACTGCCTCCCCCTTCATGAAGCCTCCTTCCCCGTGTGTGTCCTCCTATGAGGACCTTGGTGATTATGATGGACTACCCAGTGCTACACTTTGGACATTGGCCCTTTCCAATCCTCACATTAAAATTTAATCCCCAGTGTGGTGGTGTCGGGAGTGGGACCTAGCAGGAGGTGTCCAGGCCATGGGGGTGGATCCCTCATGAACAGATCAACGCCCTCCCCTCTGAGGTAAGTGTATTAAATCAGGGCTCTCCAGAGGGACAGAACTGATAGGATATATCTACACAGGAAAGGGAGTTTTTTAAGGGAGAATTGGCTCACACCATCACAAGGCGAAGTCTCATAACAGGCCGTCTATAAGCTGGGGAAGAGAGGAGCAGGTAGTGGCCTAGTCCAAGTCCGAAAGCCTCAAAACCAGGGAAGCTGACAGTGCAGCCTTCAGTCTGTGGCCGAAGGACCGAGAGTCCCTGGCAAGACACTGGTAGAGGTCCCAGAGTCCAAAGGCCAAATAACTTGGAGTCTGATGTCCCAGGTCAGCAGTGGAAGGAAGCATCCAGCATGGGAGGAAGAAGGAAGCCAGGAGACCCAGCAGGCAAGGTCATCCCACCTGCATCCACCTGCTTTGTTCTTGCCGTGCTAGCACCCAACTGGATGGTGCCCACACATATTGAGGGTGGGTCTTCCTCTCCCAGCCCACCAACTCAAATGTCCACCTCCTCTGGCAACACCCTCACAGACACACCCAGAAACAATACTTCATCATCTCTGTGGGCATCCCTTGATCCAATCAAGTTGATGCGTAACATTAACCATCACAGCGAGTGGGTTCTTGGTCTGCGAGTTCCCACTGAGAGCTGGTTGTTAGCAAGAGCCTGCCACCTCCCTGCCAGGGAGCTGGGCCAGCTCCCGCCTGTGGACTGACAGGCATGTGTACCTCTATAAGAGCCATGTGTGTATGTGTGTGTGTCTAATAGACAGTCTTACATGAACTTTACAATTTGCTAACATCAGCTCATAGAAATTGCAATGCAGACAGCAGCACAACAGGGACATCCTGGGACCCTGCCCATGGTGCTCATCGGGGAAGAGGAAGGTCCTGGGAGAAAACGCCATGACCTTGTTCCCATATCCACGTGGATTTCCACAAAACAAGGAAGGCACAACCAAACAGTCTTGTTGGGGCTCGTTTAACAAGGAGAGAAACTCAGAAAGCCACCTGGAGGGAAGAGGCCAGAGAAGGCTCCGTTGAGCAGATTTCGTGGGTTTCTGAAAAGTACAATGCCGGGAACCACAATGTCACCCACGGTGTCAGGTGGCCTTCATCACTGACTGTCCCTCAACCACGCAGTTGCCTCCACCAGCATGATCAAAGGAACTACAGAGTACACAGCCACTGGCAGAGTGCTCTGGCAGCCACTACCATGCGTGGCATGAGAAAATTTACTCATCCCCCTCTGGCTAAAGTGCTAAATGTGGGAACTCAGTTTGGAGCTCTGTGCAAAAGGAAATCAGACGAAGGGTCTTGGGGGGCAAAAACCAGGCTCTGACATTTCGGGAGATCTGCCCTCACTTTCATGGGCTGAGTCCTCCCCCAGTGAATGCACTGGGGACAGGCTATGTCCAAAAACGCTTTGCCAGGGATCCTTGAGTGAAGAGGGCAAGACGACACAGAACCATTGCCAATGGCATTCCTAGGCCTCTGCCATCACCGGCTTAGCCTGTGGTGATGCTGGGGACCATCACCTCATTGCCAGAGAACTGGAAATTCAGTTCTTTGTTTCTGGCTTCAGCCTTTCTCCTCCTTCTATGTACAGTGTTAAGGATTAAGGAAGAACACGGGGTCTGGCATCCAGCAGCCTATGCCCTGTTCATTGTCCCTTTAGGAGCTGTGTGACCTGGGCTGTTCACCCACAGGAGACCCTGCTTCATGGGACTGCATGGAAAGGGCTCAGCACAGGACTAGGCAGGGTGCCCCCATGCACTGAAAGGTACCCAAACCACCAGGCACAGTGTCATTCATCAGAAAGACATCCACGTCAAGGCCTTCTTTGTCTTTTCCCTCCCATTTCATCCTTGTCCTTCCCTGCCCATATTAAAATTGGGCATATTAAAATGGAGCCATTCTGAACGTCTCTCATTGCCACTGCCTTTTGTTCCTGATTTTCTCCACCCTTTCTTTGCTTCTGGACGTCTGGTTAGCAACTGTTGAATAGAGCCTGGAGACCGACAGAATGACAGCACGTGGGGAGAAGGCTGTCCTCTCCAAAAATACAATGCTAGGTGCTAAAGTACCTGTATGCAAAAAACAGTGGAAGCCCCTTTCAGAATGCAGCTGCTGGGAGGCAGGAAAACTCCTCCAATCAGTTCCCCTATGCTTCAGCCAGGGTTCTCCAGAGACACAGACCCACGGGATATGTGTGTGTGTGTGTGAATGTACACACACTTCCATATATATTTACACATATATTTGTAATATGTGTCTATGTACATATTTGTGTATGTGTATACTTTACGTATACATATGTAAAGAGATTTATTTTAAGGAATTGGTTTAAATGATTGTGGAGGCTGACAAGTCCAAAATCCATAGGACAGGGCAGCAGGCTGGAAACTCAGGCAGGAGTTGATGCTGCAGTCTGAGGGCAGAATTCCTTCTTCTCTGAGAAACTTCAGGTTCTGCTATTACGGCCTCCAACAAATCGGATGGGGCCCACCCACATCATGGAGGGTATACCTTTACTTAAAGTCAAGTGACTGTTGATGATAATCCCATCTACAGAACACCTTCATGGCGACCCCTACATTAGCATCTGAGTAGATAACCAGGTGCTAGAGTCTAGCCAAGCTGACATATCAAACTACCCATCACATGCAGCCCATTTCTGCCTCTCTCCCTTGCTGTATCCCCTCCTTGGCTTGGGTCCTCTACTGTTTAGACTTCTATCCATTCTGTTTCTCTTTGTCTTCAGAATCAGGAAGTTTGCTATCTTGGACTGAGCAATCCAAAAAGCAAACGGTCCTTGATGATGTTCATTTCACACCTGGTTGCAAAAGAAGTGCCTGTCACAAAGAAGCCTCTTCCTCACCACAGATCCCAGAGCCCTAGACTGGAAGTCAGAAGGCCTGGGGACCGCTGACTTATCACTAATTTTGGAATTCTTACCATCTGTCTCTCTAGATTTCCATTTCTCCCACAAACTGGGGATAAAAAAGCCAACCTCACTGGGTTGCTGAACATTCAACAAGAACATACAGAAAAGCATTTGTGAACTTTAAAACTCTGTGCAAACGGAAAATTCATCACTATCACCATCACTATCATTTTCAGTATTTTTTTATTTTTTTTTTTTGAGATGGAGTTTCGTGCTTGTCACCCTGGCTGTAGTGCAATGGTGTGATCTTGGCTCACCACAACCGCCGCCTCCCAGGTTCAAGCTATTCTCTTGCTCCAGCCTCCCAAGTAGCTGGGATTACAGGCATGCACCACCACGCCTGGCTAATTTTGTATTTTTAGTAGAGATGGGGTTTCTCCATATTGGTCAGGCTGGTCTCGAACTCCTGACCTCAGGTGGTCCGCCTGCCTCAGCCTCCCAAAGTGCTGGGATTACAGGCGTGAGCCACTGCACCCGGCCCATTTTCAGTATCTTAATCACCATAATCATGGCCATCATCAAAACCATCACTATTATCACCATCACAACCATCAACATTACCATCATGACCACCACCATCACCATCAACATTACCATCATGAACACCATGACCACTATCAACATTACCATTATCATAATTACCATCACAACCATCAATGTTACCATCAGAATGACCACCATGATCACCATCAACGTGACCATCATCATGACCACCACCACCATTGACATCACCATCATTATTATCATTATCAATATCACCATCAACACCATCATTATCACATCATCACCATCATTCTTCAACATATACCCAAAATGTTTAAGTGCTTCATCTCTACCTTAGATAAATCCACTTCTGTCTATCTTCTGATTCTCAAACCAGAGTAAACATTAGAATCCCTGAGGGGCCTAGGAGAACACAGAGCACTGGTCCCTGCCCCCAAGAGCTTCTGATCCAGTGGGACTGGGGTGAATCCTGAGAATCTGCCTTTCTGTCAAGTTCCTAGTCTTCTGATGCTGTCTGTCCAGTATTTTAAATCATTAAGCAAGGGTCAGCCAGATGAACTCCACCAACTATCCCAAGACTTCGGAGAAAAACCTGCCTTTGCAGCACAGTTGTACATCATCAGCACTTTCCAGATGAACATATTTGATCCCTGTTAAATGGTGCAGCCAGCCATAATTTCTCCCACAAACTCAATATTAAATGATTCATTTTTCATAATTGGAAGGGGAAGAACAACTGTGAATGAAAAATAAAAGCTGGGGATATTTTATGGGCAAAGATCCACAGAGTGAATCCAGTCTCTTTGTATTAATAAAACACAAGGCAGGAAGATAAGGAGGAGGAAGCTGGCTCCTGACAGGCACTGTCAGGGCCCATTCTGGGCATGTAGATTGGCAGAGACCTCATTCCACCAGTTACCTGAGAAAAACGTCTATGGCATATGGAGTCTGATAACTGATCAGACTGAACTCAGGGACAGTGCGCATCACTTTCTTTTGGAATCATTTGTGGCACTGGTTGATTGTCCTTAAGAAAATAGAGACAGATGGCACAGGGTTGGTGCTGGTGCAGTTTTGCTGCTGTGAGGGCATACTAAGCATCCTGCCAGGTCTCACGTAATAAGGGCATCTCCATCCCAGGTGGTCGCTGCGCCAGTGGCAACAGGGCTGTAATGGGGACTGACAGGGAGGGGGCAGGCCGCCCAAACTGACCTTTTATCCCGGGTGCCATGGAAGACTCGCTTCCCTGGAGTGCCGTGTGGCGGTTGTAAGACACCACCCAGGAGAGTCAGAAATGGCTTTCGTATTACCCAAGTGTTTGCCTTGAGTCAACGGGCATCAGCAGCTGTTTTCTGAACAATTTAATTTTTTAAAATAAAGGACCAAAGAAATATTTTAATGTCCAAAAAATAATGTTTAATCCAAGCCCATGTATGCACAGCTAACCCCAAAGGGGCAGACGCAGTCACACCACGAAATCAAAGAAACCCACAGCCTCCTCATATTCACCACTGGAAAGAGGATATTTTCTTGGAGTATAACTGTAATCTCTATAGACCCATCAGCAAACCAGGGACCCATTTCAACAATCAACTTTATATTAGACATTTGCAAACTGCCAGATTCAAGACTAAAATCCAGGCTCACCATAACTGAAGAGTTACGTAAACTCCCTAATGGCTGATATGGTTTGAATGTGTCCCTACCCAAATCTCATCTTGAATTGTAGTTCTCATAATCCCCATGTGTCATGGAAGGGACCCAGTGGGAGGTAATTGAATCATGGGGGTAGTTACCCCCATGCTGCTGTTCTCATGATAGCGAGTGAGTTCTCATGAGATCTGGTTTTATAAAGGGCTTCTTCCCCTTTTGCTCGGCACTTCTCCTTAATGCCACCATGTGGAGAAGGATGTGTCTGCTTCCCCTTCCGCCATGATTATAAGTTTCCTGAGGCCTCCCGAGTCATGATGAACTGTGAGTCAATTAAAACTGTTTCCTTTATAAACTACCCAGTGTTGGGTATGCCTTTATTAACAGCATGAGAATGGACTAATAGTGGTTATGAAACATCTGGGCCCAGTTGTTGGGCTGAACTCATTCATTTTCAACACAACAAGCCTGTATATATTAGGAATGTCTAAGAAGAGTATTAGTAAAATCATTCGTGGAAGCCAATTCTAAACTAAAGTCCTCTCTCTGTGCAATAAGATATACAAATCATTTCCAAATGAGGAGAATCATGGAAATGTCAATTTTCAGTTCAAGTGGATCTGACTGTGTATAACATCAAAAAGCACTCCTATAACTCGTTTAGCTAAAAAAAAAAAAAAAAAAAAAAAAAAAAAAAAAAAAAAAAAAAAAAAAATACAAGCATTTAGCTTAAAGGATTTTATTTTCACCCTAAATGGTTCTCTGGACAACTGCATCAAATGTAGATGAGCTCCATTTCTGTGCAACAGAATATTACCCAGCCATGAAAAGGAGTGAAGCACAGAGACAGGCTACAATGCAGGCGAGCCTCAGCAATATGATGCTGAGTGACAGAAGCCAGACACAAAATCTCATCAATTGTATGATCTCATTCATTTCACACGTTCAGAATAGGCAAATTCATAGAGATGGAAAGTCATGAGTGGTTTTCTAGGGGCTGGGAGAGGAGGAGTGGGGAGTGGCTGGTTAGTGGGTACAGAGTTTCCTTTTGGGAAAGGAAAGTTCCCAAAGCTAAGATAATTTCTTAGCTAGACAATGGGGATGGTTTTGCACAGCATCATGAATGTTCTTAATGCCACCAAAATGTATACTTTAAAATGATTCAAATGTTAAATGTGATGCTGTTAAGTATTTTGCCACAATTTTTTAAAAAAGTTTAGGACCTGGGCTTGTGCATGACACCACAGAACACCCTGGCCCGTGATTGGCTGGGATTGTTCTCCCTCCACTCTGGGACAGCGGACCCCATGGGGGTGCCGATGGAAGGCAAGCCCCCTCCCATGTGATCCTCAGAAAGCTTGTCCCACTGGATGGAGGGGTGGCAGAGCCAGCATCTCCCAACAGCTGCACAGTTGGAAGCACCTACGTCCTTGCTGCCTTTCCGGCGCTGACTGCTGCATGCATTTCCACACTATTTGTGCCATTTGCTCTAATAGGAAGGAGCCAGTGTGAGCAAGCACACTGAGACGGGGCAGCAGCTTTGCACTAAGAGAGGGAGGCACCTGGAGCAGCCTCCGAGTAAGACAACATCCGCAACAAAACGAGCCGACCTCACGTCACACATACAAACACGACTGTGGAGATGCACAGCCATCACCCACTGTGATCCACATACACCCTTCCTGATGCTGAGATCTCTTTTACCTGAAATGGAGTCTGGCTGTTATAGTTTTTTAACTCCTTATTTCCGCCTCGAAACAGAAGCACTCTTGCACAGCTGTCCTGCAAATAGAAAAGGAGAAACCTGTTTGTAAAATGGTAGCACAGACATTCTCCAAAGAAATCTGTCCAGAGTCTTAAGCTCACGGGAAACCAGGGAAACAGAAGTGCACAGTTAAAAGGGAAAGCACGTTGCTTTCATCTGGCTCCTGTACGCTGTCAGGTGAGGCTCACCTGCTGCCAACTATGGCCAAACAATTTCACTTGTTAAGACTATATTCTATAGAAAGTCTTGCACATGTATATAAAATATATAATAAGTGAAATATCTTCAGTAAAATACAGAAAGGAAGAAAGAAGAAAAAAAAGAAGAAAAGCAAGGAAAATCTGGAAAACACGTTCTAAAATAGGGGACAGTGGGGATATATTCTAAAACATTCTTCACCTAGGCAGTCTCAGGACAAAACAAGGCAGATGACTATAAACTGAGAAGAAACATATCCAGGAACTTCTAAATAGAAAAGGCAAGTCTCAAAACAGTAATATTGGCCGGGCGCGGTGGTTCATGCCTGTAATCCCAACACTTTGGGAGGCTGTGATGGGCAGGTCACCTGAGGTCAGGAGTTTGAGACCAGCCTGGACAACATGGTGAAACCCCATCTCTACAAAAATACAAAAATTAGCTGGGCATGGAGGCACGTGCCTGTAATCCCAGTTGCTTGGGAGGCTGAGGTAGGAGAATCACTTGAACCCAGGAGGCAGAGGTTGCAGTGAGCCAAGATCGCACCCACTGCCCTCCAGCCTGGGCAACAAGAGTAAGACTCCATCTTAAAACAAAACAACAACAAAAAAACAAAAAAAAATATTGCTTAATTTCATTTGCATTTTAAAGGCTTAAAGAAAAACTAATAAAGGCTTAAAGTCTATATTATAGAAAAGCAGGGACTATGTGTGGAAGGATATGCACCAGTTAACAGTATTTACTTTCATGGAAAGGAAAAAGGATTAGGGAGAGAACAGAAGGAATCTTTTTTCATTTCATTTTTATTTTTTGAGACAGTCTCGCTCTGTTGCCGAGGCTAGAGTGCAGTGGTGCAATCTTGGCTCACTGCAACCTTCGTCTCTTGGGCTCAAGCGATTCTCCCCACCTCAGTCTCCTGAGTAGCTGGGATGACAAGCATGTGCCACCATGACCAGCTAAATTTTTCTGTAGAGACAGGGTCTCACTATTGCCCAGGCTAGTCTCAAATTCCTGGACTCAAGTGATGGAAGTGCCTCTGCCTCCCAAAATGCTGGGATTATAGGCGTGAACCACAGTGCCTGGCCAGAGGATCTTTTTTTTTATATGTGAACTTACATTTTTTAAATGTTGTTTAAAACAAGCTAAAGTTATTTTTATTTATTTATTTTTTTGAGACAGGGTCTCACTCTGTCACCCAGGCTAGAGTGCAGCGGCGCGATCACAGCTCACAGCAGCCTCGACCTCCCACCTCAGCCTCTTGAGTACCTGGGACTACAGGGACGCGCCACCATGCCCAGCTAATTTTTGTATTTTTTTGTAGAGATGAGGTCCCACATGTTGTCTAGGCTGGTCTCAAACTCCTGGGCTCAAGCGATCCGCCTGCCTCAGCCTCCCGAAGCACTGGGATTACAGGTGTGAGCCACTGCACCCAGCCTCTTATGCATTTTCATAACAAAAATGAATCTGCATCCATCCATTGATTGGGCATCTACCATTTGCCCATGGGGCTGATGGAGAACTTCTCGCCAACCCCTCTGAAGCTCCCAGTGAGGACTGCAGCAGCAAATAACTACCAATAAAAAGGCAGTGGTAGAATGTTGATGTAGCCAATAAAAGGCAGCAGTAGAATGTTGACATAGCCAATAAAAGGCAGTGGCAGAATGTCGATGTAACCAGTGGGGACTGCAACGGCAAATAACTACCAATGAAAAGGCAGCAGTAGAATATCGATGTAGCCGTATCGACTATTAGAATAATTTTGCCTAGTAAATGCAGTTGGCTGTTTAGAATAAGCAAACTCTGTTTTTGGAAGTGCATTTAAACGATCAGGGGCTGGACTGGTGCTTGTGCCTCGGCAGCAGGGGCCTGACACTGGGCTGGGGGCACCTTCTTCTACAGGACTCTGGGCCTCAGCGCAGGTCACAGCCGAAGCCTGTACTGCACAGACCCTGGGAATTCCATCCTTACCTACAGTCTAGTGTACAGACAACAGGTATGCCCACCTGGACTCAACACTGCACAAACATACACCAAATAAAGGGGTAAGTGGATTAAATGACCAGGGCTTCCCATCCATGACAGGTCAGAGACCCCAGCCCGGGCCCTGGGGGAACCCTGTCCTCAGGAACAGCAAGATGCCAAGCTGAGTGGACACAGCACAGGCGGCGGGACCTGGCAGATCAGCAGATTTGAAAGAGCTGATTTGTCGGGCGCAGTGGCTCACGTCTGTAATCCCAGCACTTTGGGAGGCTGAGATGGGCGGATCACCTGAGGTCAGGAGTTCAAGACCAGCCTGGCCAACAACATGGTGAAATCTCGTCTCTACTAAAAATGCAAAAACTAGCCGGGCATGGTGGCAGGTGCCCGTAATCCCAGCTACTTGGGAGGCTGAGGCAAAAGAATCACTTGAACCTGGGAGGCGGAGGTTGCAGAGAGCCGAGACTGCGCCATTGCACTCCAGCCTGGGCAACAAGAGTGAAACTCTGTCTCAAAAAAATAAATAAATAAAATAAAAATAAAAATAGAAAGAGAGCTGAAAATCTAGAAGGAAATAGGGAGCAGCTGCCAACAGGTCCTGGGTTTCAGTCTGGGTGAAAAAAAAAAAATGTTCTAAGGTTGACAGTGGTGATGGCCGACGGTGGTGATGGCCGCACAACTCTGTGAACAGACCAGCGATCATGGAGCCGTACACTTTAGATGGGTGAACTGTATAGTGTGTGAATTACATCTCAACAGAGGGTCACATACATATTTAAGAGGACAGACAGCAGGAAGGCGGGCCACCCTGGCAGAGAGTCTTCATCCCTGGCTGGGCAGGTCGGGCAGGCCAGGAGCACACTGAGCTCTCAGGACTTGGCTGGTTTCGGGGTGGGGTGCCCACCAGGCCTAGGCCCCATGAGGGTGATTATTAATGAGGGAACCACACTCTCTCCGGCAGCTAAGAGTGTGGGCTGCGCTCACTTGGGAGACACAGGTGGGCGGATCTGAGTTGGGTAGTAAAGGCCGCCCCGCCTCTGTGTTCTCCAGCATCCTGGGGCCTCGATGACTGTGGCCGGCTTTGGTCACTGGCTGTGTAAAAAGCCACCTGCGTGTTTGGGGGCACACTCTGCCTCAAGCCCCACTGAGGCCGCCTCTGTACACAGTGGGGGGGCTCTGGCCACAGATGCCACTGAGTCAGGCATGCAGAAATGAACATGGTACGCTCCACAGACCGTGCTGAGTGTTCTGTCCCACTGCCCTACTTGAAGGTCAGGCTGGTCACAGGGGGATCCTCAGAGCCCCTGCACCCCGATTCCAATTAGAAGCAAAACCACCATGGTTTCCCCACCCCCTGGCACAGTGGTTCTCAACCAGGGGTGATTTTGCCTTCACGGGAACATCCGGCAATGTCTGGAGACATTTTTGGCTGTCACAACTGTGAGTGCTACTGGCACTTACTGGGTTAAGGCCAGGAATGTTGTGAGGCATCCTGCAATTAATAAGACAGCCCCCCACGGCAAAAAACCACCTAGCCCCAAACCTCAATAAAGCTGAGGTCAACAACCCCTGTCTTCACAGCTCCAAATGTTACTGATGATGGATATGAGTCATGAAGAGCTGCATCCCTAGAACGGTCTCAGAACAACACGGACTCCTGCATGAATCACATGCCACTCCCCAAGCCCATTGGCCCCTGGCCCCAGCTGGTCAAGCCTCAAGGGGACGCCAAGCCCTATGCTATTCAGAATCTCGCCTCTGGAACGTGTCCTCCGACTCAGGGACAGCCCAGCAGGTTTCACAGAAGATGCTCACCCATTCCTGGGAAGCAGGAAGGCAGAGGTGGCCTCTGTCACCTCTCACTACGAGGACCACGCATGTCAGCAGGGGAGGGACAGGTGCCCATGGAGCTGTCAGCCTGAGGCCCACGGGACAGCAGTGAAAGAGAGCCAGCAAAGCCACGTGTGATGCTCTAACAACACTGCAGATGGAAACTGAGCTGAGAAAAAGCAAACACAAGGAAACGAGCCGCTAGAAGCCCATGGTGTTTCGACACAACGTGTGAGTCTGCAAGAGCATGCAGCAGCCGATATAGGGTGATGCTCCGCACAGGGTTTTGCGGTGGGGGAAACCCCTGCAAAAAGCACAAATGTGGATTCCAGTTTTTACGCTGAGATTTCCATACTCTTCTAATTATTGCCATAAACGTGTTGCTTTGAGTACAGGATAAAAATATGTAAGGGAATTTTCAAAGACATAACTATGTTCAGCAAATGAATCTTTCATGTTTGGGGTACAATTAAATCCAGAGTTTCAAAAACAGAAAGCCCTGGCGTCAGTTCTGCTGTGCCCGGAGTCCACACCGTGGGAGGTGCAGGTCAACACTCCGGGCCTACTTATTTCATTTTAGAGTTGCAAACTATGGCCCTTGGGCCGAATCCTGCACATCTAATTTTGTAAATAAAGTTTTACTGGGATGCGACCACATCCACTCACCTGCATATTTTCTGTGGCTGCAAAGCCTGAAGTATTTACTCTCTGGGTCTTTATGGAAAAAAGGGTACCCAGCCCAATTTTAATAAAGTATTCCTGCACCTCCCTAACACGGTCACACGTTCACAGAAATGACCATGCTGGCAGGATGCCCTAACAGTGGACATATTAACAACGGTCTTCAGGCCCCACTTAGGCTGATGACAGGGAGTGCAGGGTGATAACCAGCTTCAGCACTGAGAGAGGGGTTCTGTATCTTGTCTTCTGAGCCTCAGTTTCCTCCTTTTTAAAGTGGGGACACCGGGCTTGGTGGCAGCAGAATGAGCCTAGTGCACTGTCAATGACACAGGTGGGGGTCTCCTTCCACCGCCAGCAATGCCCTTTCCCTGGAAAGTGACCCCTGACCCCCAGGAGAGGGGCCCACCCATATGAGTACAGCCCCTCCAAGTCCCAGGCACATGGGCCCATCGGGGTGTCACCGGGAAACTGGAAATGGTGAGTTTCTGCAGGTGACCGGCATTTCAAGAGATGCACAGAACACAGCCTTCTCCACCGGGATGAGACAGAGTGTGCAGAGCACTGGCCAGGCCCCTGGCTTTTCCAGTCCCGACCTAGCCCTTCCCCGCTCTGCCCCAGCTGCAGGACTTGCCCTGTGTCCTGACTGTGAATCCAAAATTTCCCGTCAAATCACCCCCAGTGGGGTCCTGTTATTTCCAACCCCAAAGAGTCTTTCTTTTTTTTTTTTCTAGAGACAGGGTCTTGCTCTGGTGCAATCTCAGCTCACTGCAACCTCTACCTCCCAGGCCCAAGCAATCCTCCACCTCAGCCTCTCAAGTAGCTAGGATTACAAGCGCACGCCACCATGCCTGGCTAATTTTTGTATTTTATGCAGAGACAGGGTTTCACCACGTTGCCCAGGCTGGTCTCCATCTCCTGGGCTCAAGCGATCTGTCCACTGTGGCCTCTCAAATTACTGAGATGACAGGTGTGAGCCACTGCACCCAGCCCAAGGTCTTTATTAAAATTACAGTATTATCAGACTATGGTGAGCAAAGAGTTTTTGTTTTTCGCTTTGGTAAGAGAGAAAACGAAGAGGAGGCGGAGAGACCACAGGGCCAGGATAATGGGATGATGGCTCTCAGCCAGTTCCCATCTGGGGCCTGGTGGGGGCAGCAAAGGGAGAACAGGGCAGCAAGGGAGGAGGGGCCTCATGGGGGTGGGCATCAGTGGGGACATGAAGGCTGGCCCCTGGGGGTCTTGCTCACCTGTTTGCTCTGGGCTCTAACTGCACCCTGGCCCAGTGGCCTAAAAGAACCACCCAGCACTGACAAAACCCAGATGGCTGAGAGTGGCCTGGCAAACTGGAATTCAGAATACGAGAGCCCTGCTCAGGGAGGAGCCTGGGACACTCTTCCCCAACTCCTCTTCTCAGTAAGAACTTTTTCTGAAAATTTCCTATTATAAGCTGGACATGGTGGCTCACACTTGTAATCTCAACACTTTGGGAGGCTGAGGCGGGAGGATGGCTTGAGTCGAGGAGTTTCAGACAAGCCTGGGCAACATAGCAAGATCCCATCTCTACATAAAATGAAAAACATTAGCCAGGAGTGGTGGTGCATGCCTGTAGTCCCAGCTACTTGGGAGGCTGAGGCAGGAGAATCCCTTGAGCCCAAGAGGTCGTGGCTGCAGTAAGCTGTGATGGTGCCACTGCACTCCAGCCTGGGTGACAGAGCAAGACCCTGTCTCAAAAAAAAAAAAAAAAAAGAGACAGAGAGGGAAGGAGGGAGTGAGAGAGAGAGAGAGGGAGAGAGAGGGAAGGAAGGAAGGGAGGGAGGGAGGGAGGGAGGGAGGGAGGAAGGAAGGAAGGAAGGAAGGAAGGAAGGAAGGAAGGAAGAAAAAGAAAGAAAGAAAGAAAGAGAAAAAGGGAAAGAGAAGAGAAAAAAGAAAAGAAAATTCCCTATTATAAAGGACACGTATTCCTGATAGAAAGCTAAGAATAAATCCTCAGCAGGCACTGCCATTCCAGGGGCATACAGGTAGGATCCAAGAAAAATCCTCCACTACCACCTCCGGTCACTCAATGACTTTGACGGAGTCAATATCATACCTCCGACCCATTACTGCGTGTTTCCCAGACATCAAAAAGAGCTCAGGTTCCATTAGTTATTTTGAAATTCAAGGGTACATGGTTCACTTGGCTTCATAACAATGATACCTCCATGTATGTGTGCATATCACACACGTGTCTGTGTACACATGTGTGAACATGTGTTTTGCAGTTCAAAATGCACATCTACCCACTTCTTCTGATTTAACTCTCAAGGTATGTGAGAACTCTCTGCCAGGGAGAACAGGAGGCCCATTTAACAGAGAAGGTTAATGTGAAAAACTGCAACGACTTGCGGCTTCGGAAAGGAGGAGAAAGGAAAAACTGTGATCCAGGAGGTGCTGGTGGGAGCTTTTGGCTCCCTTGCGAGGCTGCTGGCTGCCCTGGATTCCTTTCGGAGGTGTATCTTATCTGACAGGTCTTTATCCTTTTAAATAATTCAGTGAAGTATAAATATAGAAGCAATTGGAATGCTTTTTGAAGACCCAAGCATCAAGAATAATATCATTTTCACTGCCACTTTTTCTCTTGGCATGAATTTTCCAAAACACTTCCCTTAATAAATGTACCTCCCCCCGAAGGAGCATTCCTGGGGCTCTCACTGTACCCACTGAGAACACAGTGTGCCTGCAGTTCCCATCAGCTGCTGGACCCCCAGACCCCATCATTTCCATTTACAGATGAAGACCTGCAGTTCCCACCAGCTGCTGGACCCCCAGACCCCATCATTTCCATTTACAGATGAAGACCTGCAGTTCCCATCAGCTGCTGGACTCCCAGACCCCATCATTTCCATTTACAGATGAAGAGACAGACGGATAAAGCTGCGCATTGATGCATGCAGTGAGTCCTCATGGAGCTGCCAGGTACCGTCCTAGTCCCTGGGGACACAGATGCAAACCAGAAAGTCAAGGTCTCTGCCAGGCTTAGGCTGGAGAGGGGTCATAGAAAACAACCACACAGCCTCAGGATGGGTGGGTCTGATGCAGACAGTGGAGAGGGTGCGGCTGGCTGGGCAAGCTGAGCCCTGGGATGGGAGGAGAGAGAGCCTGCGGACAGCCAGGCGGAGACAGAGGCCATCCCAGCAGAGCACCAAGACCCAAAATAGAAACTGGCGAGGGGCCAGGCGGCAGCAAGCTGGGATGAGGTGGGCTGGACAGGAGAGAAGGGCACAGGACACAAGCCCTGGGTTATGCAAAGGGGGTTCTCAGCAGGGGAGGGAAGAAGAACTTGGGTGACAGAAAGTGGATTTGAGGGAAAACAGACTGGATGGAAAGACAGAGGCTGGATGGTGAATACATAGTCCTGGGGAGAGACGGCAGGGCCCCAGGCAAGGGTGAGAGGGGTGGTGGGGACAAGAGAGGTAGAGGAGACAAGAGGGCTAGACGGGCCCGGAGAGGGTGGAGAGGGAATGGACAAGCCCTGGGATGAGAGGGACGGTGAGAAACAGGAGGCGGCCAGGTTTCAGGCCTGAGCTCCAGGGGAAGGGCGTTATTTACAGAGTGGGGAGCAGTTGCCGCTCTGGAGTCTCCTAAGAGGTTGGCACGTGGGGACATCGGCAAGGAGCAGGCATCACTGCCAGAGCTCAGGGCAGAAGTGAGCTGGGAGACCCTGAATGGGGACTCTTGGGGTTTTCTAGAAGGTGTACAAGGGCACAGACAGGCCCACCTGAGGTCACCTCGGGAGTCACTGCAGGAGGGAATCTGGGTAACAGGAGCATGCAATGCAGACGCGGAGAGATGCCACAGAGATGTTGAGCTGGATGGGGACAGAGACGGGACCATGGAAGTGCCATGTGGGTGCAACCAGCTTCGAGCAAGCAGGGACGGAAGTCTGACCACACTATGTCAGTGAGACAACAGCCATGAGAAGGTGGAGGCCGTGTGTGCAGAACTCTCCCAGGGAGATGAGCAGTGAGTGGGGAAGTTGGTTGGGGGGGCGGTGCAGAAGTCTCCCAGGGAGATGAGCAATGAGCAGGGAAGGTGGGCGGGGGGTCCGTGAAGCCAAGGGAGCTTCTGGAGACAGAAGTGGGTGGAGTGTCTTCATAAGCAAATGGTCATGAAGTAAGAGAAGGCAGAGGTCAAAAGCAGAAACACTGGTGGCAGACACGCCCACAGGCACTGACGACGTTGCAACCAGGATGTTAACTCGGAAGCTCCAGGCCCTGTCAAGCCATTTCCTTTCAACAGCACTGAGGCTGTCCTCACTTAAATGTCACAGACACAAATTACTGCACACTCCAAACTGTAAATCAGGAGTTTGTTTTCAGGTTAAATTATCTTTTGAAATAAGGCTGTTTGGGCAGCTGTAAATGTAAAAACAACTAAGGTGTCTGCATGAGTAAAACAGGCAAGTGGCTGGGACGCTGTTATCATCGGGGCAGAGCTGGAACCTGGTCCCTCAGACCAGCCCTCCCCTTGAAGAGCTGGGCCTCTAAGTAAGGGCCAGGGTAAGTACGAATATACCCCTCACTGCCGTGGGCATAGGTGCTTCTGCCTGACCTGTGCCCAGTAGAGGCCCCTTTCCCAGTCAGTGGGTTATGGGAATGCATCCACAAGGTGTGGGTTGGAAGCCTGGCTTCCTCATTTACTAACGAGTGGCCTTTGACCACTCCTGGATCTTCTGGCCTGTATAAAGGGAAAGCCAACCAAGCCAGCCACCCACCAGAGCTGGGGGAGGTGAAGGAAAGGGCATGTGGATGCCGTCTCCATTCAGTGAGACTCACACCCACAATGCCCAATGCTCAGGGAGCCATCACCCCATGATGGCCCCATGGGAGCTGCCACAGAGCGGACAGGTGCTCCGCGGGACACCAGCAAGGGCACAGATGCAAACAGGAAACACCATGTCCTCCTACCCTGGCTTGCACTGGTATCAAAGGGAGGCAGGCTGTTTTTTATTTTATTATTTTTACCTTCCAGACAAATTGGCCTAGCCTAGTAACCTTTGATATTTAAAACTTGCTTCGCTCCTTCGTCATCCAGGGCAGAAAAATGAACGCCAGGCTGCTCCCCTCCCTCTGGAGCTCTTGGAGAGTCAGGATGAGGTGAGGGGTTGACAGATTAGACACAATTTGATACTTATAATCAAAGCCCTAATTAGGTGATTTCATAAAAGAAGAGAGACTATTCTGATCATAGTGTATTTTATTACAAGTGTGGAGGTGGTAAGGCCTGCCTAAAACTGATAAAGCACACGTAACAATCCATACACCTGGGCACTTTTAGATCTAACAAGGAGAGGCTTGTTATGGGAATATCGTCAATAGCAGCATCAACATCATCATCATCATCACCGTCATCATCGTCATCACCAACCTGCATCAGTCACCATCAATAAGACCATCGTCACTATCACCATCACCACCATCACCACCATCATCACCACCACTGCCACTACCACTATCACCATCACCTCTACCACCACCATCTCTCACCATCAATATGACCACTGTCACGATCACCACCATCAATACCACCACCACTACCACTATCACCATCAATATCTTCAGCATCACCACCATCACCATTATCACCATCACCTGCATCCCTCACCATCAGTATGACCATCATTATTATCACTGTCACCACCATCCTCACCATCACCACCACCACCATCACCATCCATATCATCACCAGCATCATCGCCACCATCACCATCACAACCATCATCACCATCACCACCATCATCACAATCATCATCACCATCACCTGCCATCACTCACCATGAACATGATCACTGTCACTATCATTACCATCAGCACTGCCATCATCGTTAGTACCATGACTTAATCTACAAGTAGAAAGAGGAAGGGGGTGATGTACACAAGTAGTCTCAATGGCACACTGAGTGACAGACACTCCTGCTGTTTAGCGCCCAGAAACTGTGAATCCTAAATGCCCAGCGATGCTTGGCACAGTCCTAGACAACAGAAGACTGCATCCTGACCCCCAGTGTCTGTAGCAGTAAAGCTCAAGGGCTATAAGACTCATCCAAAGAGACTGGAAGAATCTGAATATCTAGGGAAGGCAAATAAAATGCCTTTGTTTGACAAGTTCTCCAGCAGCACAAGGCAACACTGCAACCATGACTGTGTATTTGGCAACCACAGGCCATGTTCAGGGAGAAGGCCTGTCGAGCCACCATTGGATGCCATAGTGACTTTGGTCATGCTCTGTGAGGGCAGAATAGAAAGAGACCTTAATAAGCACGGAGTCTGGTATGCTGGTCCTGTCTCACAGTGGAGCTAGCTGCTGCTCTGCAGATTCCTCAGCATCATTGGGGTTCTGGGTTATGGGCTGGAAGCCTGGCACCTGTACTATTCACAGGTTCTTTGAGTAATTCCAATGTGGAGGTTACAGCTCAGCTAGAAACCTCATTTATTCTGCTGCACATGCCATCACCATGACCATGCTCACCACTATCATCAGCACCATCACTATCAACCTCCACTATCATCACCATCCCTGTCGCCATGACCACCATCATCACCATCATGATTACCATCACCATCACCACCACCAACCACCACTATCATCACCATCATCACCATCATCATTATCAACCACCACCATCATCACCATCACCATAACCACCATCACTATCACCATGACCACCTTCACCACCATCATCAGCACCATCACTATCAACCACCACCATCATCACCATCACTGTCACCATGACCACCACCATCACCATTACCATGGTTACCGTCACCATCACCACCACCACGATCAGCACCATCATCATCTTCACCTTCACCATCATCACTATCAACCACCACCATCATCACCACCTTCATCATTGCCACCACCACCATCACTGCCTTCATCAACACCTTCATCATTATCACCATCAGCCTCACCATCACCACCTTCATCATCACCACCATCAGCAGCACCACCACCGCCAGCCTCATGACGACCATCAGCAACAGCATCAGCACCACCTTCACCATCACCACTACTGCTATCATTACAGCCACTATTTACTGAGCATCTACTATGTTCCAGGAATACCATATTACCATATATTTGTTTTCTATTTTTAGCCTCTTAGCAACCCTATGAATTCGGTATAATTATCCCCACATTACAGATAAGGAAATTCAGGGTCCTAGAGAGACAATAGGTTGTCCAGGACAGCATAGCAAGGCAAGGCAATGGGCTAGTCCAGATGAAACCCAGACCACCATGCCTCTTTGAATTACTGTTCCACTTCCTCAGGGCTGTCTACTGACTCCTTTCCTTGAATCCTGTCTTGATTCAAAGGCACCTCTGTCCCATCCCTAAACGGTCTGTTGTTCAACACTACTCCCTGCATGCCCTGTGTGTGTGTGCCCTGTATGGCACCCTTTCAGCTTAAAGTTGCCAGAGTGGTTTCTGCTGCCTGCATGAATGCCTGCTCTAATGCAACCACATGCCTCATACATGTGTAGACAAGGGGGAGTGAGTATAGCAAGGTGTTCAAACGGTGACTCAGGAAGGAAAGAAGCTTTGGGTCAAGTACAACACGCAGTGCCTGCAGGACAAAGGTAGGGGTTCTGTATTCCTCCCGGTCACTTACTGGCACCTGGAAGATGCAGACATGAAGCTGTGCCTCTCTTGGTATCACATGAGATGTGGTTTGGACCAGCTTCTTTAACTACATCAGCAAGACACTCCAAAGAGTTTGGGGAGGGCATGAGGGAGGAGATTAAAGACACCCTAGAACCCTAAGGAGGAGTATGAGGGATACACGAAGCTGGATCCTAGACCACTCGCAGACATTCCAACTGACTCTGTAGCCTGAGGTCAAGGGGCCAACCAGTCCAGAGCCTATGACCCTGCCCATTGGTTCTTGGAGGCTAGGCAAGGCTGGAAATCAAAACCAGGGGAGCCAGCTAACACATTTCTACCCAGACAGAAGAGGGGGCACACAGGCGAAAGTTGGAACGGCTGTCCCCTCTGGAAGGGGAGAGCTCTCCATACTACCTCCAGAGGCTTCCTGGCTGCAGGAGAAGCCATTCAATCTTGGGGAGGGTGATCCATCAATAAGACAGGTGGGGGAGAGGAGGAGATGCAGCCTTCCATTCCAAGGCTTAGAGAAGGATGGCCTGCAGGCCAAATTGGCCCACTCTCTGTTTTGTAAATAAAGTTTTTTTTGTTTTTGTTTTTTGTTTTTGAGACGGAGTCTCGCTCTGTCGCCCAGGCTGGAGTGCAGTGGTGCGATCTCCGCTCACTGCAAGCTCCGCCTCCCGGGCTCACGCCATTCTCCTGCCTCAGCCTCCAGAGTAGCTGGGACTACAGGCGCCTGCCACCACGCCTGGAGAATTTTTTGTATTTTTAGTAGAGACAGGGTTTCACCGTGTTAGCCAGGATGGTCTCGATCTCCTGACCTCGTGATCCACCTGCCTCAGCCTTCTAAAGTGCTGGGATTACAGGCATGAGCCACCGCGCCCGGCCGTAAATAAAGCTTTATTAGAACACGGCTACACTCTGATTTACATACTGTCTATGGCTGCTTTTGCACTACAGTGGCAGTTGAATCATTATGACAGAGTCCATGTGACATGCAAAGCCTAAAATATTACCCAACTGGCTCTTTATAGCAAAAGCAGATGGCTCCTGTGCTAACCTGAGGCCCAAGGTGGGGAGAGGATGTCCTGAGAGCCCCAGCCAGCTTGGGACTCTCCTGGAGCCGGCAGCTGGGGCATAGGACAGATATGGGGCATGTGGAGTGTGGAGTGATACCAAGTCAAGCCCAATACAGATCATCAAAATGTGTTAACCTTTTCTAATCAGAAAGAAACATCAACACTTCCAAATACCATCTTGTCCACAATTATTTCAAGTGACAAAAAACAGGCTTTTCTTGAGTTTTCAAGATAAAATGTGCTTGCAATCTACTAGAGAAAATTAAGGAATGTTTTTCCCATCCAAAGCAGTAATTAGGAAGCAGATGTTGGTGCAGATGTGTTTACCAGCCACAGCCAAGCCTCATGATGTGTTTTTCTAATACAGCTGAGTAATGTATCTCCACACTCACACAGACATTTCAGCATCCACACCCTGTGGCATACCTAGGGACACAGCTGCATACAAACCACATCAATGTGCTTTCCCTGAGGGGGAAGCCAGCAGCTCTGCAAAATGCTGCTCACAGCTCAGCTGAAATGCTACCCAACGGCAGCCAGCCTGGCTGTTCTCTTGTGCCAGGTAGGAAAGATGGCGGCTTATGCCTCTGATGATATCCACATGTGCTTCCTCTCAGGTGGACCCAAGGGGAAGGGAGCATCAGCAGAGAAAACAGGGAAGGCATAATAACTACCTGGTCCTGGACATTTTGCCCTGGCTATGTCTCGCAAAGGGCTGCAGAGAAAAGTGTACAACTATGTGAGGGAGTCATTAGCAGAAGGCTTGACTGAGGGGCAGGAAGTCTGAATTGGATCTTGAAGGATGCATAGGAGTTTTCCAGGGCAAAGAATCCAGGAAGATTGAACAGCTAGAAGCAAAGTGGGACTCCAGCAGAGTGGCTGGAGGGGCCTGGGCTGTGAGGAGTCACGGAAGGGCTGGGGAATGGCTTGAGTAAAGGATGAGGCTTGAGATTCCACTCCGGAGGCCACCATGAGCCAATAGGATGGGAGCACTGCTTTGGGATGGGAAGAGAATGCTGACAGCCTGCAAAGGATGGACCCGGGCACAAAGAGCCCTGGGCATCCAGCAGAGTCCCTCCTCTGAGATCTCCCTCTGTTCCTCCAGGATGAAGAGCCACATCCCCTCCCACCCCACGCTGCTCTGCCACTTGGTGTAGCATCCACATCTCGACACCCTCCAGATTTGAAGTTCCTTGAGATCAGAGAAAGAGAAAAAAGAAGGCACGGACAGAGAAGTCCTTCAACAGTGATGTCTAGGAATTCACCTGACTTTGAGCACCAAGGAAACAGAGAGACAGCCCCCTGTCCTCCTAAAGCAGTGCCTGCACCCCACCTATGCCCCGTGAGCCCAGGGCGCCTTCTCACCAGCTCCACTCCACAGGCCGCCCCCACCACTTAACCCCCCACAGCTTCCCCCCTCCTGCAAGACCAGCAGCCTCCTGCGGGACCAACAGCCCCCTGCGCCCCCGCTTCACCTCCCTGTGAGGCCACGGTGCACACACTGGGCGGGGTGTCACTTGGCCTTGTCATTTAGGATGCAGCCTCCCAGAGGGCAGGGCTCACATCCCAGAAGCCTCCAGTGTTTCCCAGACACATTCACTTCCTGCTATCCTCGGCTCTCACACTTGTTCTTACAGGGAAGTGTGAAGACGATTTGCTTTTTCACATCAAGATTCCACTTGTGGGCATTTTTCCCCAAAAGAAATGAAAACAGGGTCTTGAACAAATGGTTGCATCTATGTTCATAGCTGCATTATCCACGACACCCAAAAGGTGGAAGCCACCGAGGGTCCCCTGACAGATGTCCATGCACATTATCCACACAATGGAGTATTATTTACCTTAAAAATATTACTCAGCTTAAAAAGGAAGGATCAAAAATTCTGACACAGGCTACAGCGTGGACAAACCTCGAAAACATTGCACTCCATGAAATAAGCCAGACACCAAAGGACAAACACTTTATGCTTCTACTCATATCAAGTCCCTATAACAGGAACTTGATATGAGTAGAAGATTTTCCTATAACAGGAAAATCTATAGACACAGAAAGCAGAACAGGGGTTGCCAGAGGCTGAGGAGAGGGGAGAGTTACGTTTGATGGGGACAGAGTTTCGATTTTGCAAGATTAAGAGAGTTCTGGAGATGAATGGCGGGCAGTTGTACAGCCATGTAAATGTACTTAATGCCACTGAACTGCATACTTAAAAATGGTTAAAATGGCATAAATTTTGTTATGTGTATTTTACCACTTAATGAAAAAGCACATTGGGGCACATCTGTCCCATGCAGTGGTGGAAGGCTTGTTTTTTTTTGTTTTGTTTTTTTTTTTTTTGAGATGGAGTCTTGCACCCAGGCTGGAGTGCAATGGCACTATCTCGGCTCACTGCAACCTCCGCCTCCCAGGTTCAAGCGATTCTCCTGCCTCAGCCTCCCGAGTAGCTGGGATTACAGGCACATGCCACCACACTCAGCTAATTTTTGTATTTTTAGTAGAGATGATATTTCACCATGTTGGCCAGGCTAGTCTTGAACTCCTGACCTCAAGCGATCCGCCCACCTCGGCCTCCCAAAGTGCTGGGCTTACAGGAGTAAGCCACCGTGCCTGGCCAGGCTTGCATTTTTAATTTTTATTTTGGAGACAGGGTTTTGCTCTGTCACCCAGGCTGGAGTGCAGTGTCATGATCTCTGCTTGCTGCAGCCTTAAACCCCCAGGCTCAAGTGATCCTCCCACCTCAGCCTCCTGAGTAGCTGGGACCACAGGCATATGCCACCATACCCAGCTAATTTTTTAAAATTTTTGTAGAGATGGGGTCTCACCATGTTGTTCAGGCTAGTCTCAAACTAGATCAAGTAATCCACCACCCCCCTCGGCCTCCCAAATCACTGGGATTACAGGTATGAGCTGTTGCACCTGGCCGGAAGGCCTGCTTTTGTCATGTGATGGTGCCACGCATACCTGGTGGGGGTACCAGAACTATCCTGGGGCTTTGTCTGCCACGTCCGTCCCCATCTCATGACTGTGATCTGCCCCCTCCATGTTCCACATAGAGACCTACTGACAGGGTAGATGGCCAACTCCAGAACTGAATAGAGTTTGCATCCCTGCTATGGAGGGTGGATAAGAGAGCCCGGCTCCTCGCACGTCTTCTGGAGCACGGATGGCGTGGAGGCGCAGCACTGACCAGACCTGAGTCTTGAGCCCAGTCCTGGCACCAGCTGTGCGAGTGGGACGCTCGCCTTGCTTTCCTGGGGCTCTGCTTCCTCCCTTCTACAATAGGGTAACGGTTCCCACCGAGGCAGCAGGTGAGGATGACCTGAGATGCCCCCTGCAAGGCCTTCCCGGTGCCCCCCAGGGTCAGGGCTGGCTGGGGTGCATGCCGCTGCAGCATGTGAGAAACAAACTTACCCATTTAAACCCAAAGAATGGACTTAGAGACCCAGAGAACAGCGAAAGTGAGACTCTTAATGATGGTTTTGCAAATCAGGTGTCTGATGGACAGGCACACCCAGCATGGTTTCAACAAGCAATTTAACCCCCAGTGCACAGGTCCCTCCCCCAGTTCCTCAAAGGCTGAGTACTATGGGTTACAATTTTTCTGGACGTTGCCTATTGGTTGTTGGGTTGGGGCTTTAGGTGTTTTTTTTAAGGATTGTTTTGCTGCGTTTTGCTGCAGCCCACAATGCAACAATTTTAGTTAGCTTAGGGGCTTTTTAAGTATTTGACTTATGACTCAAGTAGCTAGGCAGGCTGGTAAGAACAGACAATGCGAGCTATTTTGCAGGCTAGCAAACTTTCATCTTAGACTAAACTTTTTTGGTTTGGGTGAGGGCCACTAAGGGGCAGGGGCTGACAAGCAGGCATTGGCTATTTAAGCAGGGGCTTAGTATATTTTGTTTCTTTTGTAGTTTGCTGACCTAAGCCAATTTTTTTTTTTTTTTTTTTTTTTGAGATGGAGTCTCGCTCTGTCGCCCAGGCTGGAGTGCAGTGGTGCGATTTCAGCTCACTGCAAGCTCCACCTCCTGGGTTCACGCCATTCTCCTGCCTCAGCTTCCTGAGCAGCTGGGACTACAGGCGCCCGCCACCACACCTGGCTAACTTTTTGTATCTTTAGTAGAGACAGGGTTTCACCGTGTTAGCAGGATGGTCTCGATCTCCTGACCTCGTGATCCGCCCGCCTCAGCCTCCCAAAGTGCTGGGATTACAGGCGCGAGCCACCGCGCCCAGCTGACGTAAGCCAATTTAAGGCACTTTGTTTTGGAAATGGACCACTGTATACATTATTTCCTTTCAACGCGCTCAGCACTCACCTGGTTGTAGAGGGCGCAGATGTGCAAGGCTGTGTTCCCCGAGGCGTTCTGGGCACTCATGTCTGCCCCGTAGAACAGCAGGTGCTCCAGGTGCTGCACGTGCCCGTACCTGCAGGCCTGAAACACAGAACCCAAGCTGTGACTCAGGAACCCTCCGCCACAACGGCCGCATGCACAACAAAGTACACCAGCCACTCGGCTGCTCCACCAGAACCCCACAGCAAGGCAGGGCCTGTGCGGACCCCAACCACCCACCCACCATCTGGGCAAGTGCTCCAAAGACATCAGCATGCACCACCAGACCCCTGGCTGTGGATCAAGAAGGACCTTCATGGCAGGATTAGGGACTGGTGCTCAGCTGTGAGACAGAGGGTCTAGGACTTTCATGGCGGGATTGGGGACTGGTGCTCAGCTGTGAGACAGAGGGTCTCGGAAGGGTCCCCAAAGTCCCTTCCATCCTAATCCAGGGGCCTAGAGCCCAGAAGTGCAGGACATCTTTCTCCCAACTCCAGTGCCCAGCTCCACAAGATGCAAACCAGAAGGCTCAGCCCCAGCTTCGGTTACCCAAGCGCCCCCTTCCAGGGAGGTGGCACGAAATGGCCAGGAGAGGCTTTCACAGCCTCTTCCCTGCACTGCATCCACAGGAGTGAGCCCTGTCCTTCTATGTGCGATGGACGGCCCCACGATTGCTTTAATGCAGTCCAGCTTCTAAGTAAGTTGCAGGACACATGGCTAGGGCAGACCCGCACTATGATCAACTCCTCTCTGAGAACTGCAACATGTGTGGCTTGTAAACCACCAGGGCCCAGGGGTCAAACAGACCCAGGCCTGAACCATTTATCAGAACTTTCGCCTGAGAACCTATGTGCACCCTCATCTGTAGGCAGAAACAACTCTCAACCCTCGCAGGGTTCAGATGAGAATCACGTGGGACAAAGAACCCCACAGGGCCTCACACAAGGCTGGGCACTGAGTCAGCACTTGGTAAGCCAGCACTGCCCCTCCCCACCCAAGCTCACAGGGGCCAGGGAGGTCCCTGCACAGGTGACGAGGGCCCCTCTGTCTAGCCACACGCTGCTCAACATGGTGGCCACAACCTTGGGCCTGGAGAAAAGTCGGTCCTGACCTAACATGTCTCACCTCCAAGGTCGGGAGGGAAAGAGGTGAGCCCCGCCAAGGGCAGGCAGCCGAGGGGTGTTGAGAGCAGTAGGCGCCGTGGTAGCCCAGGAAGGGGTTCTCATGAATCCTGCTCTACTGCTAATTGAGACAGATAGAGGTGAATTTCACCTTCTCAGGGTCCACAAGAAAGAGCTACACCTCAGCAATTAACAGTGAGAAAAGATGACAGGGAAGATATTGAAACTATTAATTGGATGAGCTGTAAAAAAATAAAAAATAAAAAAAAACACGAGAAATTTCCATTTACCGTCGCTGTGCCTCCCACAAATCTCATTAATTTATAAAGTAGATCCCTGTTGCAGATCTCGTTGCTGTCACCTGCCCGGCCCCCACAGCCCCTTCTTCTGGGAAATGCACCTGCGTTTGCCTTTGGGGGCTACCCCAGCTCCACTCTCAGAGGTTCAGGGAAGGCCTCCCCACCCTGCTCCTGCAGAGGCACAGGACACAGGCAGGAGCCATCAGGTTCCATCTCCCCAGGCAGAGTAAGGGACGCCCAGGTGACCTTAGAGAAGCTGCCAAGTCCCAAACTAGAACATTCATCAGAACTACTGGGAGAAAAGTTCCTTCTTTCTTCCAGAGTGGGGAGCAGAAAAGTTACAGAGCCCTGGAGCTGCTGGGACCCTCAACACAGAAGGGAAGTGTGACAGGGGCAGGGAGAGGAAGAAAGGAAAGGAAAGAAAGAGGGGAGACAGGAAGAAACATGCACAAAGCCAAGATGACACTGTCTGAACCCCTCTAAGCTGCAACTGACCCTGGAATTTCAGGGACATAACAATGAGGCATAACTCCCTTCCCTCACCCACCCATTTGCATTGGGATTTGTGTTCCTTAAACTGAAGGATACCTGGCTATTTGGCACTCCCCAAAGGACTTCTGGGAGGCAACACTTTGTTACAGATTAATTTAATTGCTCTGTGGTCAATAAAGACAACTAATGTTAGCATAAAAACACTGAACAATTAATCCACACTCATTATTCCCCTTCCCCTGGTTAATCTGAATTTACGAGCTCGTAAGTTCCATCAGTCAGATGGCGCCAGAGCACTCTTCCCTTGCAAGGGCAAAATAGGCTCAATGGGGAGAGATGAAACGGAGCCGCTGACTCCGGGCGGACGTCTGGTAGGCGTATTCCCAAGAGCCTGCTTCCATTTTCCGCTTTTCCCACGTCCATTGTTTTATAACACACAAACCCAGGAAATACAGAGAAGTGCTGAACAAAAACCAAAAGTCACCCAGAATCCCACAGTCTTAGCACTAGCAGTATTTTTTTTTTTTCAAGCATCATTTCAGCTAGTCTCTTCTTTCTGTTTTAACCCCTGGTGGTTGAGGCACGGAGCTTGCGCCTGCTGAGGAAGATGCAGCTGCCATGCAGGGGGGTGAGGCAGATCCAAGCCAGGTGGTGGGCAGAAGGGTCCACAGATGGCTGCAAGCAGGGCTCTGCACACACAAGGACACTCAGGAAGAGGAATGGGAGCTGGGCTCTCCCTGTCAAAGAAGGAAGTTACAAATACAGTACAGTAGAAAACTAGAATATGCCTTGGGGCATTGGCTTGGAATGGGAGTATCAATAGAAACTCACAGTTCCTAATACAGACACTAATAAAAATGAAAATGTGGATGCCCGTGTGTCTACCCATCCCTAACTCTGCCTACTGAGAGGGTGCGGGACCAGCAACAGCCCAGCAGCCATCAGCACCCCAAGCACCTGCACCTTGGCTTCTAAATACCACTCCACACTAAAAAGAACCAGGCTCCTTGGAGAAACAGCTGATTCCTGAGGCACGGAAAGAGCAAGATGAGCTTGAAATACCTTGTTGTGCCAGAAATAAAGGAAATGGTGGAAAAAAAAATCAATGGGGCTGTGTCCCGAGGACACAGGAGCCATCTTGAAGGGGCACCCACCGGCTAAAACTGGGATAATAATAACAGATTATTACCTCCTGAATAAAGAGAATTCTGCAAGTCTGCCTTGTTGTAAATATATGAATAAATAAACAAGAAGAGAAAGCTTTTCTTTACAACAGAAAGCCAACTAATATAGAAGCAATGGTAGGATTAAAAAAATTTCCATTTAGCAACCATGATAGCAATAATTCTGGCAAGAAAGGCCAATGGATGCCAAAACTGTCAGGTGACAGGGGTATGAGAAAACAGATTTTTGCATAGCCTCAAAGATCACCAAGAAGGATCTATTAATTACAAAGGAGCAAAGTAAAGCAGGAGGTGGGACTCGACTCTGGAAGCAGGACTCAGACACCAGACCAAACTGAGGACTAGCTAAAACAGAGCAGGGCAGAAGCAGCTTTCCATAAGACATGCCCACCAGTGTGCCCATCAGTTTACTGTTGCCATGGCAACACCCAGAAGTTACCACCCCCTTCCCTGGCAATGGCCTGATGACTCAGAAGTTACCACCCTTTTCCTAGCAATTCCTGCAGAACCTGCCCCATAATTTGCATGTAATTAAAAGTGGGTATAAATGTGAGTGCAGCCCAGCCTCTGAGCTGCTGCTCTGGGCACACTGCCTCTGGGGCAGCCCTGCTCTGCAAGGAGCAGTCTCTGCTGCTGTTCACAGCTGCTTCAATAAAGGTCGCCAACATCACCATCCTGCCCTTGAATTCTTTCCTGGATGGAGCCAAGAGCCCTCCCGGGCTAAGCCCTCATTTTTGGGCTCACCTGCCCTGCATCAAAAGAGGAGAAACCCAGCAGACCCCACCTGACCAGGTGGTCAGCATGACCTTCACGATGAGTACCAGGCAAATGGTCCCCATGTGTCCCCGTGAGGATGTGATACTGACAGCACAGCATCCTTTCTAAGGCATTCCTGCCAAATGCATATGCTGGATCCCATCATGAGCAAACACCGAGCAAACCCAACAAAATGACTGCCCCAAAAGCTTCAAAACAGTCACAGCCATGGGAATTAAGGGAAGCTGGAGGAAGCCTCCCAGATGGAAAGGCTCCAGGCAGGGTCCCAGGCTGGATCCTCTTCTATCAGGGACGTTACTGGGACACCATCACCACTCAAATGTGCTCTCCACATGGAGGGTATATGGGAGTTCCTTGTACTATTGTTGCAACTCTTCTATAAGCTGGAAATGGAAATAGTCATTTACAATTTTAAAAAGAAAGTTAATAGGCGGGGTGCGGTGGCTCACATCTGTAATCCCAGCACTTTGGGAGGCCAAAGCGAGCACGAGGTCAGGAGATCGAGACCATCCTGGCTAACACAGTGAAACCCCGTCTCTACTAAAAATACAAAAAACTAGCCAGGCGTGGTGGTGGGCGCCTGTAGTCCCAGCTAGTCGGGAAGCTGAGGCAGGAGAATGGAGTGAACCTGGGAGGCGAAGCTTGCAGTGAGCTGAGACCGCGTCACTGCACTCTAGCCTGGGCGACAGAGTGAGACTCCGAGAAAAGAAAGAAAGAGAGAGAGAGAGAAAGAGAGAGAGCGAAAAAAAAAAAGAGAAATGGAAAGGGAGGGGAAAGGGAAAGGGAGGGAAAAGGGAGGGGAGAGGAGGAGAGGGGAGGGGAAAGGGAGGGGAGAGGAGGGGAGGGAAGTGGGGAAGGAGGGAAAGAAGAAAGAATGAACTCACTTGACACAAAGATACTGAAAGCTACCAAAGTATTAAAGGAAGGAATTCATCCTCCCCCAAGAGAAGCAACACTAAACCCCTTTTCTTATTTTGAAAAGGGTGTCTGGTCTCTGGCTGTCGAGAGACAGCTGACAGGGTGATAGGAGGGTGGAGAGTAATGGGATGAAAGGCAAAACACTGCCCTTGACACCTGTACCCCGTACCCACTCTCCTGAGGTGCTTTTTGGAAAATGCATGTGTGGGAGGCTCCACCCATGTCTGCTGCCTCTGAATCTCCTGCTGAGGCCTGGACAGAGGCACCTGGAGATGGCTCCACTTGAGACTCTGTTTGCCCCAGTGATGCCTAGCATCCCACCCACCCCTGTGCAACCACAAGACTTGGTGTGAATTAGTAAAAAGGGTGCTCCTTCCTTCAAGCCCTTTAATGCCACCTGCTGGACACTGGTGATACATCTGCAGGACCTAAAACTATGGCAAGAGGAATGGTGCCACCTGGGGTTGTGCAATGCCCAGCACAGCAACCAGAGCAGTGGGGAGGTCACTGCACTGCAGGGGAGCAGCATAGGTCAGCTGAGACGAACCCTCTATCACTTCTGCTTGGCTCTGTGCCCCAAACAAAATTGTTCCCAACCACACTTAGGCATTTCTCCCAAAGCATATGCCTTGTAAAGTGAGGTGGAGACACCACAGCCCACACAACAAAGAGTCACATCATTTCAGCTCTCACTGGGTCAGGAAGCGGGCTGCCCGTCAGTAGAGAAACGACGTCTTGTCCAAACACAGGCAAACCCCCCTCACATGGCCTGAGCCACCGGCTGCTCCGTGGCCCTGCATACCACGGTTTTCAAAGGCTGGCTGTGGTCTTCCTGCTGGCCCAGCAGTCGAGGAGACCAACGCATCTGAATGAACGCAGTGGATGGGCTGTGATGCAAACCAGAAAGTGGCTAGTTCGGTTTTGTTGTGGCTGAATTGCATCCCTACAGCATTCATGCGTTGGAGTCCCCACCCCCAGTACCTCTGCATGGGGCTGTATCTGAAGAGGGTCTTTCCAGAGGTAATTAAGTTAAAATGAGGCCATTAGGGGGCCCCTAATCCCATCTGGCCTGGCTGGTATCCTTATAGGAAGAGGAGCTGGGGACACAGACACACAGAGGGATGACCCTGTGAGGATGCAGGGGAAAGGCGGTGTCTGCAAGCCAAGGAGAGAGGACTCAGGAGGAACCAGCCCTGCAATGCCTTCGTTTGGGACTCCAGCCTCCAGAACTGAGAGATAATGAATGTCTATCGTTTGAGGAACTCTGCAGTGGCAGCCCTATGCAGCAAACACAATCACTTTGGGTCTACTAATGTGTGCTGTTCAGCCTGAAATGATCACAGACAAAAGACGTCATGCTATAATTCCAAAAGGAGAGATGACTGGCATTCCCACATAAAGCTGCGGCCCTTGCCCACCTTCCCCACAGAGCCCATTGCTCTCATAACGTGATTTTTGGAAAGACGAGGTCTCTTAAAGATGTCACCTATGTCAGGAGGGCAGGATAGAGGACCTGCCGAAGTGCAGAGGGTGGGGTGCTGGTCTTGGAGCCTTCACCCATCCCCTCTCCTCTGTTCTCCGCACGTCCCTGAAGAGTCAGGGCTGACTGGGAAGGCAGGTACTCAAGGGTCCTCATTCCCTCTGGAGGCTCACAGAGAGAGGACGCCTCTCTTCCTTCTCCAAACAGAACCTTGCCAGGCCAGAGGGGCTCAGAATACGGAATTGACCTCCCAGGTCAATTCAGAGCAGATCCCCTGAAAGCACAGCTCAATGCTGCGGCTCCAGACACCGGGGCCACAGAGGCTTGGCTGCTCGTGCCCAGGGGCAGACACTGAGCCCCAGGTCCAGAGTGACACGGGGAGGGGCTCCCACGCTCTGGTCCTGCCACCTGGCAGGAACCCCAGACTCTCACACCCTGGAGGTGCTCATCTGGAAAGGTGCAGTACCTGCCAGCACTCACATCCCACAGTGAGGCTCCGCCATAGTTCCAAGGCTGCCAAGCACATGCCAACACCAAGGGCCAGAACCCCATTCGCAACGCCCCCCCCCCCCCCGGGGCCAGTGCATGCCACCCACCCAGATCTGAGGGTCACCTGCCAGCACCACAGCCTGGTTCTAACACTGCTCCCACGTCCCCTGGCCAGAATGAGCTGCTCCTGGCTGGCACTGTGGAGCTCCTGGGCTCTCCACCTGGCCGCTGTTCACACTGGCCCTTCCTGTGCTACCTGGCATTGTGCTGTGACCAAGCCCAGGCTTAGACACCATGGTCACTGCGGTGCCTGAACAGTAATCATCTCAGTGCCTAGAGAGTGGTGATCTTGGGGCCTGGGCACAGCAACCACCTCAGTACCTAGATGGACAGTGATCGCCTCAGCACCTGGACATGGTGGGTACCACAGTACACTAGAAAAACCTCAATCTGAAGAAAGACCACACCCCATGTGGCTCCATCCCATTCTAAATGGTAACTTTTCAGTCAAACATTGACTCCCATCTCTACCATGCAGCTCACGCTGGGCCGTACACAGTCCCACCCTGGCAGGAAGGTAACCAGAACGCTTGGACCCAGAACAACATAACGTGGGGCTCTAGCAGAGAACTTCCCACAGGCCTGGGAGGATCAGGGGCCTGTCCCCTCGCCATGGGGCCCGGAGAGGCTCGAGAGCTGACGGCATCTGGCCAGGGATGGGCAGGGGGCAGCCTGGAGCAGGAGGGGAGAAGTCACTGTGGCTCGAAACTATTTCTTTAAGGCTGACACTCTTCATTTAAACGCGATAAATAACAAATAGCAGCCAGTAACAACATTCAGACTGATGCCACGCCCATCGCACGACGGGGGCAAAATCAAACGAGGGGCTGGGAGCAGGTGTGGTCGGCACTCTCTGAATACAACAGATTGTTTTTTATTTTTTTTTCACCCTTCTGAAACAGGTTCTCATTCTGGCTGCCCAGGCTGGAGTGCAGTGGCACAATCTCGGCTCACTGCAGCCTCCACCTCCAGGCTCAGGGGATCCTCCCACCTCAGCCTCCCAAGTAGCTAGGATTTCAGGGACGTGCCACCATGCCTCATTAATTTTTGTATTTTTGGTAGAGACAAGTTTTGCCATGTTGGCTGGGCTGGTTTTGAACTCCTAGGCTCAAAGGATCTGCCTACCTTGGCCTCCCAAACTGCTGGGACTATAGAGTGAGCCCCTATGCCCAGCCTAATGTATTATTTACTTCTAATGATGACATCGGACGCGGCCACATGATGACGACAATGATGACAATGAGGATGATGATGGGGGGACAGATGATGACAATAATGATGGGGACATTTATTGAGCACCTGGTCTATGCCGGGCACTGCAGAAAGTGCCTCACGTGAATTCTGTCATTAGCTGTCTCCAGAGCTCTACAAACTGTTACTCAGCCAACCTGAGAGATTAGCACACAAGCTCAGAGAGGGTGGGGCACGTGCTCAGGTGAGCCAGCGAGCGATGACGTGGGCTTGCAACCCCAGGCTGCATAACACCCAGGCTGCATAACACCCAGGCTGCATAACCCAGGCTGCATAACACCCAGGCCAGAATATGGCCAACAGACAGCATGAGGAGAAGATTCGCTCATCCCAAAGATACTGAGTCAAACTCAGAGAGGGAGGGAGGGAGCCAGGCTCTGCCCCAAGGCAGGCACCAGGGCTCAGCACGTGGAAATGCAGGGTCTGGATCCCTCGCCAAGTGGCATCCTCTCCAGGACCACACCCCCTGTGGCCAGGGCCAGCGTGCTGTGAAGTTGCATGGTGGATGTAAAAGTCTTTAGCAATTAAAAATACAGAATGAATACCCCCAAATCTGACCCCTGATGTCCTTGGGTTGTGGGAATGCATTGGGGTATTTCTTCACTTGCTTCTTTATACTTCTTTGTATTTTCCAAGATTTCCATGATGCATGGGTAATTTTTTGGTGATCAAAAAAAAAAAAATAGGGTAATTTGAATAAGAATTTTTTTTTTTTTTTTTTTTTTTTTTTCTGGGACAGAGTCTCACTCTGTCTCCCAGGCTGGAGTGCAGTGGCGTGATCTCGGCTCGCTGCAAGCTCTGCCTCCTGGGTTCATGCCATTCTCCTGCCTCAGCCTCCCGAGTAGGTGGGTCTACAGGTGCCCACCATCATGCCCAGCTAATTTTTTTTGTATTTTTAGTAGAGATGAGGTTTCACCGTGTTAGCCAGGATGGTCTCAATCTCCTGACCTCGTGATCCGCCCACCTTGGCCTCCCAAAGTGCTGGGATTACAGGCGTGAGCCACTGCGCCTGGCCTGAATAACAACTTTTAAGATAATTTGCAGAAAGCCTGAGCTCAAAAGGGGCTCTTCTAACATCGGCCTGTGGGGATGGGGCATATCCCCACTGTGTGAAGTGGAGGGTGGATCTGAAATGCATCCTTAGGCCACATGCACCTGGCCTGAGACAATGATGGGAAAGCAGCGGCCTGGGGAACCCTGGAGTGCACCTGCAGCATCTGTGAGCAGGCCTGGCTGTGGCCTCGCAGGCTCTCCCACACGATGAATGGCCAGAACCCTGGGACAGGGCTGTCCATTCTCCAGGTGCTAGAACAGAGACAAAGACTTTAAATGCAAAGCCCATCAGCCTGAGAGCTTGGAGGTGCCTCTCCCGAGAGGGCAGAGCCAGGCACAGCCCAGTGAGGTCCAGGAAAACCCACCTGCCCCTGTAATTTCTTCTGCCACAAATGTGCTGTGAGTGGTTTGGATGTGAGAACCCTACAGGCAGCATAGAGAACTAGGCTTCTGGTATGAGACAGGCCAGGAGTGAACCCAGCTCAGCCAACTGCTTGCTGCATGGCCTTGGGCAAGTTACCTGCCCTCTCTGGGCCTATGAACTCATATGAGAAACAGCAATGAGAAGTAACCAGCTCTGAGGATACAGAATCATAGTGCAATTAAAGCAGCTCAGGACAATGAATGCCCCCAAATTGCTACGGGTCCTATACACATTTGACCATTTTTACAAAGAGAAGCCTCTGTCATGTGCCTGGAAGGGTTCGTTCATTAAAGGAAATTTGAAATTAAGTGTTCCTCTTCCAGGAGCACTCCTGTCTTAATGATGTCAGTGACAGCTCTCAAAATCAGTAGACTTTGGGCTAGGCATGGCGGCTCACTCCTGTAATCCCAGCACTTTGGGAGGTTGAGGAGGGCAGATCACTTGAGGTCAGGAGTTCGAGACAAGCCTGGCCAACATGTTGAAACCCCATCTCTACTAAAAATACAAAATTAGCTGAGCGTGGTGGCGCACACCTGTAATCCCAGGTACTTGGGAGGCTGAGGCAAGAGAATTGCTTGAACCCAGGAGGCGGAGGTTGCAATGAGCCAAGATTGCCCCACTTCACCCCAGCCTGGGTGACAGAGCAAGACTCCATCTCAAATATATATATATATAAAATATATATAATGTATAATATATGTTATATAATATATATAATGTATGTTATATAATATATATAATGTATGTTATATAATGTATGTTATATAATATATATAATGTATGTTATATAATATAATGTGTTATATAATATATAATGTATAATATATGCTATATACGTTATATATGTTATGTAATACATGTTATATAATATATAACATACGTTATATTACATGTTATATGTTACATATTTATATTATTTATATAATATATAATTTATAATATATAATTATATTATTTATAATATATTTTTATTATATATTTATCATTTATATATTATATTATATATAATTTATTATATATAATATATATTTATCATTTATATATTACATACAATTTATTATATTATATGTAATATATATTATAATTTATTATGTATTATATAATATATAATACATAATAAATATATATAAAGATATATAAATCTATTATATATAATAATACACATATCAGTAGACTTGGAGTTAAGCAGATGATTCTCCATAATGTTGAGTGGGCCCCATCCAATCAGTTGAAGGCCTTAAGACTGAGGTCCCCTGAGAAGGAAGGGATCCTGCTAGAGACGGACTTGAGACCGGCACTGTGGCATTTACCAGGCCACTTGGCAGGGTAAATGTGAGCGCTGATGAGGATAATCTGGGAGGCAGGCGGCACTGTCTACTGCTCCTGCAGGCCCATGCAGGGCACCTGCACCCATCCCTTATCTGCGCCGTCCCTTATCATCCGATAGGCACAAGGATCCTGCAGATGAACGAGAAGAGGCTCGTGAAGGCAAAGTTGCTTCACGTCATCACCGAGATTCTTCAGCAGGGGAGAAAATGGCTTTCCGGGCCTTTCCTGAACAGGCAGCAGACCACCAGAGGGCAGTGAACGCACCTGGCTGGCTTTCCAAACCCTGCTCCACATTTTCCAAACTGAGGTGGGAGCAGGTGCACCGCCCCGGAGCTCAAGCCTCCAAGGTACCAGTGCAGTTGCACAGGCTCAGGCCACGGGACCAAGGTGGCCGGACGGCACTGGGACAGCCAGGCTCTGAATGCAAGCACAGGGCCTCAGGGATGGAACCTGGCCCCTTGCAGGCCAGGAGTCACAGCTGAGAGCTGCAGTGAGTGACTGATGGCCAGGGCTCCCGCCAGCCTCCACTGTCACCTCCATCCCAGGGCTGGCTGGAGAGATGGGCCCAGAGACATTTGCCTGGTTGGGAGAGAGGGCAGGAAAAAGGAAACAAGGAGGGGTGTGGGAGGGGAAAGGACGGAGCTCCAGGAATCCCCAAAGTTGAGACACAGGGGCTATTCTGGCAAAAGGGCTGGCGGCTGGATTCGGGGCTCTGTGAACTACTCCACGTTTAAGGAGGTTTTAGCCTGAGATCACACTTTCAGAGCTCAAAAGGAAAACAGCAATGCGACCAGAGCACTGTGATGTCTAAAGGGAGGACATGTCTGGAAAACACAAATTCAAGCAGGCATTCTCACAGAGAACAAGCGAGCTTCGGTCCCATACGCATTTAGCTGGGTTTTTTTTTTTTTTTGGAGTTTTGCTCTTATTGTCCAGGCTGAAGTGCAGTGGCACGATATCAGCTCGCTACAACCTCTGCCTGCTGGGTTCAAGTGATTTTCATGCCTCAGCCGCTCAAGTAGCTGGAATTACGGGCATGTACCACCACAATTGGCTAATTTTTGTATTTTCAGTAGAGACAGGGTTTCACCATGTTGGCCAGGCTGGTCTCAAACTCCTGGCCTCAGGTGATTCACCTGCCTCAGCCTCCCAAAGTGCTGGGATTACAGGTGTAAGCCACCACACCTGGCCGCATTTGACTACTTTTACAAAGAGACACCTCTGTCCTGTGCCTGGAGGGCTCATTCACTAAAGGAAACCTGAATTTTAACCTTTCTCTTCCGGGGGCGCTCCTGTCTTCATGAAGTCAGTGACTGCTCTCAAAACCAGCAGACTAAGTCGGCGATTCTCCATAATGTGGGTGCGCCCCATCCAATCAGTTGGAGGCCTCAAGAGAAAAAAGACTGAGGTCCCCTGAGGAAGAAGAGATTCTGCCAGAGACAAACAGTATCCACGCAGCGGCATCAACTCTTCTGGGTCTCCAGCCTGCCCTGCAGATTTTGGACTTGCAGCTCCACGATCGCATGAGCCAATTCTTCAAAATACTTTCTATTTAAAAATATTCTGTATCTGTACACACACACACATGCGCGCATGTGCACACCCTATTGGTTCTGTTTCTCTGGAGAACCCATCACCCCTGAACACAAAAACAACATTGAGTGGTTTCTATGGTGTCATCCAGCGACATCAAATGACAGTTCTGTTCACGTGAATCAACGACTTTGAGTTGACTGAGAACAAGACTCATTCTCTATTTGGCCAGGCGGGGGGGACGTCCCCAACGTCCATGTCTCTTAGAGACTCACAGCTCAGCCTTGTCCCCTGGGGCCGGCAGCTGTTAGGCAGAGACCCTGTGAAACTCGAGAAGGACGTAGGTGTTCAGGGTTCCACGACTCCTGCCCCTCGCCCAGCCATGTCTGCTGGGAGAAATGTCTCGTGGGTGACTGCACCACCCCAAGAAGGACCCCCCTCGTCCTGAACTTGACCTTGACCTCAACTCAGCCTAGTCAGTTTTAAAAACCAAGCTCATTGGCGCTTTGGCAGTCCCAGGAACAGCCCTTTTCCAAGCAGGTCACCTTGGAAGCTTGGGACAGCTCCCAACACAGCTGAGATTCCCCTTCGGGAGCTGCCTCTTCCACACCCTCAACAGGAGCCAAAGCTCATGCTATGTGGACGGGCTTGGCCTTGAAAACACCAGCACAGAGCTGACAGCCAAGCACAGCAAGGAGAGGAGACGGCAGAGGAACGGGGCCGTGTCTCAGGGCGTGAGCGTCTGCATGGCCACTGTGTGAGCCCAAGAGGCACCAGTGCCCAGAAACACGGAACACTGTCAGGCCGGTTCAGAAGCATGTCCGCACAAACGTGGGACCTGTATGTACGCATGTGTGTGTGTCTGTGTACATATATACATTTATATGTTACATATGTATATGCACATAGAGAATTTTTAAAAGTTTAAAGCTTAAAATAGACACATAAAATTAAAGATGGAAATATTTTAGAGTTGGCTCATGCAATCATGGAGGCTGTAAGTCTGAAATCTGCAGGGCAGGCTGGAGACCCAGGGCAGAGTTCAGCGGGAATCTGGAGTCTTTTTCTGGCAGAATTCCTTCTTTCTTGAGATCTCAGTCTTTTTTCTCTTAAGGCCTTCAACTGATTGGATGGGGCCCACCCACATTATGGAGGGTCATCGGCTTAACTCAAAGTCCACTGATTTAAATGTTAATCCCACCTTAAAAAACACCTTCTCAGCAACATCTAGAATATTGTTTGATCAAATATCTAGGAGCTACAGCCTAGCCAAGTTGACACTAATGATCACAGGGGAAAATTATTTTCCTTTTTCACAAAGAAAAGCACAAGAATGACATGAAATCTCATGGAGGGTGCATGGAAGAGGACTTCCACAGACCAGTCATTACTGGTCCCCGCCAGAGGGCTTGGGTGTGGCCAGGGGCTGCCCTGAGCAGCCCCACAGATCCCTACTCACCCCTCGGGAGGAACGGGGGCTTCTCCAGGCTGCAGGGCCAACGATGAACCAGAACTGATCTAGAATAAGAAAGCCCAGGGAGGGTGGGGCCTGCTGGCACCCCCGCTGCCCACTCTGACCACAGTGGGCAGAGTGCATAACCTCCCTTACAGGTGTGTAAGGTGGCGATGACAGAGGAGAACACACAGGTAGCCGGAGAAGCCACGGCAGTCACTGTGTAGAGGACCAAGCAAGAAACCAGCTTAGGGCCCTCTGTCCTTGACCTCCCCTTGCTGTTTCAGAGCCTCCTCTTGACCTCCCGGGTAGACAGGCACTATCAGCTCTCCCAGACCCACCTCACCCCTCTGCCTGGAGACCCTGGCCTCCAGCCTGCACCACAGCACTCCTTCACTGTCCTCCAACTCTGGCAGGGCTCAGCCAAGAGAAGAGAGGCAAGTGTTCCTTCCCTGAGTCCTCCCCGACATGGGCCTGCGGGCTCCCTCCTCAGCCCCGGCTCTCCTGCCCCCCGGGGAGCACCATCTCCTCTCCCTGCCCATCAGCTCACAGGTGCTGATGGCTCCCCAAGACCACTCTTCTACGGGGGCCTCAGCCTTTAACCCCGTCCACACCTCTACCTGATCAGGTAAAGACTTTTCACTGGAGACAGCAGGTGAAGTCTGTTTCTTGCCAAGACCAGGCTGACCTACCTCCTAACCCAACTGTTGCAAGGTTGGGCCTGAAAAACATGCCCCTCGTGCATGCAAATCAGGCCTTCCTGGGGCTCACCTGTGCTCAGAAAACACCGGTGCTTTCTGGTATCCTGCCCTGTCAGGACAGTGGGAACTTGGAGAGGGCAAGGCTCCCGGGAAGGGGGCGTCCACTCCATAACTGCAGGGCACTCCTGCTGTGCAGAATCTCAGCAGCCTTGCCTAATCTTCCAGTTTCTCCAGAGAGAAGTCAGAAATGTCTCTTTCTATGCAAATGTGTCTGTTTTCAAATACTGACGTGCACATTTTAAAAACTGATTTTTAATTCACATATTTTCAGGAACTCTGGGCAGGCCAAACAAAATACCTGAAGGCAGGATCCAACCTTCGGGCCACCCTGCCCATCTGGGGCATCGGAGGAGAAGAGGAGGTCGGTTCATGGGTACAACAGAGCGGAGAAGCGGGCCCACGTACCTGGTGGATCTCGTGCCAGCCGTTCTCGTCTTTGCAGCACACAGTGGCATGTTCGTGCAGGAGAAGCTCACAGCAGTAGGGATCACCTCCAATGATGGCTGTGTGATACAGCGGGGTGAGGCCGTAACTGTCTTTATAATCTGGGGATGCACCAAGCTCTAAAAGGGTCTAGGAAAAAAAATCAAAAGCTGTCATTATTGGTCTCATGACCCCTTTTGCAGAGTGAGGCGATCAAGAAAGCAGCACCAGGACCACCCTCCCCCAGGCCAAGGCAACCCACACCCTGAGTACCCAGTGCTTCTCCTGGGCTCCCCAGAATTTAGAAGGGTATAACTTGGCTGGGTGTGGTGGCTGACTCCTATAATCCCAGCACTTTGGGAGGCTGAGGCAGGTGTATCACCCGAGGTCAGGAGTTCAAGACCAGCCTAGCCAACATGGCAAAACCCCATCTCTACGAAAAATACAAAAAAGTAGCCGGTGTGGTGGCAGGTGTCTATAATCCCAGCTACTTGGGAGGCTGAGGCAGGAGAATCACTTGAACCTGGGAGGTGGAGGTTGCAGTGTGCTGAGATTGCACCACTGCACTCCAGCCTGGGCAACAAGAGTGAAGCTCAGTCTCAGAAAAAAAAAATAAAAAGGCAGGGGGGTATAACTTTAGACAGCAACATTTCTAGTTCTGAAACAGCAAACAGTGCCCAGCAATGCAGGGCAGGCTCACATTTGGGAGACGAGGAGACCTGCAACACTCAGACCCTTCCTCGGCCTGGTCAACATTTTGTGCCAGTGGCGTGGCATGGGCAGCAATACAGTGACGGCAACATTTGCCGAAGAGAGAAAAGGTGCACGGTTTAACCTACATGCCCAGTGGAAAACCACCTCAATCCGCATGCTGAGGGTGGCGAACCTAGCAAGCATCACATCTTCAAGAACCCTCCTGATTTCCCAGGAAGCCAACGGGTACAGTGCGGCTCTGCCTCCCCACCCAAATCTCAATTCAAATTGTAACCGCCAGTGCTGGAGATGGGGCCTGATGGGAGGTGATGGGTCATGAGGCAGATTCTCAGGAATGGCTTACCACCACCCACTCAGTGCTGCTCTCGTGATCATGAGTGAGTGCTCACGAGATCTACTGTTTAAAAGTGTGGCATCTCCTCCCTCTCTGTCTTCCTCCCACTCCGGTCATGGGAACTGCCTGCTCCCGCTTCACCTTCCACCATGATTGGAAGCTTCCTGAGTCCTCCCCGGAAGCAGAAGCTGCTCTGCTTCCTGTACAGCCTGAAGAATCATGAGCCAATGAAACCTCTTCTTCTAAATTACTCCGATCTCACATTTCTTTATTGCAACGCAGGAACGGACTCACACACCAACAGAAGGGGTATAGCTGAAATGAAGTGAAAGTCCTGAGACTTTAGGGAGAGCAAGGCCCCCATCTTGGGGGTCAACCTGCAGCAGCACGTCCCATCCCTGCTGGTGTGGGCTCTGGTGGAGAATGCCTGGGCGTGCACCACCCTGTCCAGAGGCGCCATGGCTGCAGTGTGAGGCAGGGGCACGGAGCAGTTAAGATCACAGCAGGGGAAGGTGAGGTGTGGAACCCACAACAGGGCAGGCTCCCCCAGACCCACCGCGGGGTGCTGGGGGGATCTACTATGTGGCTCTGTGTCCCCACCCAAATCTCAATTCGAATTGTAACCCCCAATGCTGGGGGTGCGGCCTGGTGGGAGGTGATGGGTTATAGGGGCAGATTCTTAGGAATGGCCTAACGCCACCCCCTCGGTGCTGCTCTCATGATGGTAAGTGAGTCTTCCTGTGGATGGCGTTGGGGTTCACCACTGGCCTTATGAGTTGAAAAGACAAGTCCCTTGACTGAATAGAAGATGAAAGATGACTTCTCGGGAACCATAAATTCCGAAAGCATCGACACCCAGGAGAACAGGAAAACCTGAAACCTGGCTTCACTTCCAAGCTCTGGATGGAACATTGTGCACGGACCCCCTAGGGTGGGCACTGCAGGGATGGGATGGGGCAGCTTTGAGGGATCAGACAGGGCAGGGGGCAGCACCCACGTAAGATGGGCCCGGGTTTACCTTCAGGGCAACCTGGTTCCTGGCTCGGGCAGCTTTGTGCAGGGCGGTCATCCCATCTTTGGCACGGAAGTCCAGGTGAGCTCCGCCATTTTTGAGAGCTTTGATGACCTCCACAGAGTCGTCCAGCTGAGCGGCTAAGGTCAGGGGGGTCTCTGAGGAACCCAAACACACACACTTTAGAATCAACATTTGTCACACTGTTCACACAGCCATATTCAGATGCCCACAACTAAGCTGAAAAACTGACTCCCCTCCTCCACCTCCAGGGTGTTTACAGCTCCCACCACCTAGGAACCCCAAGAGTCCAGGCAGGTAGCGTGGCTCAGGCACCCCCGTGCGATGCAGTGACACGTAGGGCCACACGTACATCACAGGAGGAGGCACCCCCGTGCGATGCAGTGACACGCAGGGCCACACGTACATCACAGGAGGAGGCACCCCTGTGCGATGCAGTGACACGCAGGGCCACACGTACATCACAGGAGGAGGCACCCGCGTGCGATGCAGTGACACGCAGGGCCACGTGCACATCACAGGAATAGGCACCCCCGTGCAATGCAGTGACACGCAGGGCCACGTGCACATCACAGGAATAGGCACCCCCGTGCAATGCAGTGACACGCGCACATCACAGGAGTAGGCACCCCCGTGCAATGCGGTGACATGCAGGCCCACGCATACATCACAGCGGTGCAGAGGCAGGGATTCGACAGGACTGCTGTGTGGACCACAGTCCAAGAGGCTCCCCCGCTGCCCTTCCCTCTGAGTACACAGAATCCTGTGGTACCATCTGGGTGCTTCCCGTACAGAAGGAGTGACGGACTAAAGCCCTCATCATAGATGGGAAAGGCAGACACCCACCTTTCCTCATTCAATGTCACATTTATGGGCATCTTGGGAGATGCCAGCCATGGGCTGCAGGGGCACTAACACAAATGAGACACGAAGTCCGTGCCCCCTGGAGCTCCCGATCTGGGTAAGTGGAAACCTTCCTTCATTAACGCGGCACAGGATGACCCAGGAGGCAGGGCAGGGGCCCAGCAGACAGAAGGATGCCGTCTGCCTTTGTAGGGACAAGGGTCCCATACAGATGACCCTGGACCAGTCTGCAGCTGAGCACGGCTAAGGACGTCAGTATCTATTACAACAAATCTTTCCATCCACTCTTCATCTTTCTAATATGCCCACCATGGCCACTGCTAAGCAAGAGGAACTATTTTGAGTTCCTCTCTTGAGAGTTCCTCATTTGAGAGGCTCTTAACGTTCCAGAAAAGTGCACAGAGTACCAGGACAACACACAAGTTCCCATGACCCAGAAACACCAACAGTGAATATTCACTCAGTCTCGAAGCACATTCCAGTGATAGAAAACTTTGGATGCCTTCCATGGGGCGCGTGTCTTGCTGACCCCTCACCCTCCATCCCAGAAAGGGCACCTGCCTCGCGAGTGTGCACTGACTATTCCCATCTATTTTTAATTCTGATGTTTACTTATCCATACATGGGTACCCTCCTGAGGACTTTTAACATTCATCCTAGGAAGCACTCTGCAGCTTGGCACTTCATGGTGAGATGCACAGGCTTAACTCCTCCACATCAGGAGTGTGCTGTGTGTAGACATGCCAGCATCTTCATTCATCCTGTCTCCATGTGAAAAGCAGGCTTCCTGTCTTCCCCAACTAGGATGCCGTGTGTAGACATGCCAGCATCTTCATTTATCCTGTCTCCATGTGAAAAGCAGGCTTCCTGTCTTCCCCAACTAGGAACGATGCTCTCATGAATGAATGCCATTGCACATGACTCTGTTGCATACCCTCCTGATGCAGAAGTTTTAAAGAAAAGTAGAAATGTTCTGGACCAACCGAGGGACTTCAGTGGCAGTGGGGGGTGTTTCTTGCACAGAAAACAGCTACAAGGCAAGGAAGCCTCAGCAAGGGGTGTGGAGATTGAGACCAGTTGGAACATGGCCAGAGTTCCACGTGTGCACAGACAGGTAGAAATGGGGCAGACACCAGAGAAAAACAAACTCAAGGGGTGACCCCTGCCTGCTGGAGAGAGGAACAGCCAGCCCCTCGTTCTCTGCCTCTTCCCCGGTGGCATCCAGGCTGAAGCACAAGTGTCTGAGGGCATCTGAGGGGTTTATTCCTTGGAGCAAAAAGGCCACCATGGCAGAGTGGACAGTCAGGGAAGTGACTGATCCTCAAAGGGCATGAAAAGACTGGGGCTGTCGGGAGCCACCAGTATGGACGCTGAACATTCAAATCTTACAGCAACTTAATGAGTGTGTGACGCTCGTTCGGGGCAAGGTTAGCCTTCAAAACAGGATTTTCTTTCCCATTTGACTGTTCCCACATGCCCAGTGCAAAAAGGCAGTCCAAAGCAGATTTTTTAAAAGATATTTTAAATTAACATGTAATTTTCATAGCTGACAACCTCAGCTGTTCCATTTTATAAATGAGAATGCTGTCTCAGAGAGAGCTGGTGGCAAGCCGTAAAATCAGATCAGAGGCTTGAATCCTTACTTTTGACTCAGAATTACAGATGCATGCAGCCAAGCCACATCCTGTTGGTCAGATGCCGGGCAGTTACAGGTGGCTGCATAAATGCGCCCGTGGAGAAAATGATCCCATGCTGTTCATGGCTGTGTCTCACGTGCAGGATGGGGAGCTCTGGTCCTTGGGTGACTTCCAGGACCATCCAATGACAAGTGGCAGCCTTCTCAAGGGTTCTGGAATCCCTCCTCAAGTGATGTTCCAGACTTGCATGTTCACCCCTGGCCAGGACCCACCCTGGGGAGGTCAGAAGACCCCTGCTTTCCGCCCTGGCTTAGCTGCCACATTTGCCAAGAGCACGTCTGCTGAGGTTCCACATTTGAGGCTGATGGAATCACCCCCCAAGAAGATGCTGGTTGATGAGCTATAAACCAGGGACAGATATAACAGCACTGCCCGGGCTGCACACCCAGTGACTGCACTATCACTCCCCTGATGCTTGGGAACCACACAGTTATCTGGCACCATGATTCTTAAGACTATTCCTCAGGTTTTGCATTTTGAAATTTCTTTAGTTTTAAAAATAGACTGGAACCTCAACAAGCATAACCTCAGAAGTAGCCCCAGTCTCCCTCAACATGAACAATGAGTGGGAGTAGAAACACCTGTAATATTTTGAGATAACCTCAGAGACATGCAGACCCTCCAACTAGAAGCTGCCCAGCGGCCTGTTAGCTCCAGGGATGAGCAGGATGTGCTTTGAAAGGTTGAGAAGTGGGGGCTCCTGGAAGCGCAGCAGGAGGGCACTAGCCACGGCTATTTGTCCTGACACTGGGAGGTGGCACAGCAATGGGGAGCAGGGTGGGGGCAGGAGGCAGGAGGAGTGTAAGTGTTTAAGACAGCTGCTGCTACCCAGCAGGCACAGGGCAGTGCAGGCTGGAGCATGTGTATGCCAGTGTATGTGTGCATACCTGTGTGCATGCCTGTGTGTGCATGTGCATGCCTGTGTGCATGTGTGTGCATGCCTGTGTTTGTGCCTGTGTGTGCATGGCAGTGTGTATGCGCGCCTATGTGTGCATGCCTGTGTGTATGCATGCCTGTGTGTGTGTGCATGGCTGTGTGCATGCCCATGCCTCTGTGTGTGTGCATGCCTGTGTGTGCGTGTATGCCTGTGTGCGCATGTGCATGCCTGTGTATGTGTGCATGCCTGTGTGCACATGTGTGTGCCTGTGTGTGCATGCCTGTGTGCCTGTGTGTGCGTGCCTGTGTGTACATGCCTGTGTGTATGCACGCCTGTGTGTGTGCATGCCTGTATGTGTGCATGTCTGTGTGTGTGCATGCCTGTGTGTGTGCATGCCTGTGTGCCTGTGTGTGCGTGCCTGTGTGTACATGCCTGTGTGTATGCATGCCTGTGTGTGCATGTGCATGCATGTGTGTGCATGCCTGTGTTTGTCCCTGTGTGCCTGTGTGTGCATGGCTGTGTGTATGCACGCCTATGTGTGCATGCCTGTGTGTATGCACGCCTGTGTGTATGTGCATGCCTGTGTGTGCCCATGGCTGTGTGTGTGTGCATGCCTGTGTGTACATGTGTGCCTGTGTGCACATGTGCATGCCTGTGCCTGTGTGCATGCCTGTGTGTGCACGTGTGTGCCTGTGTGCATGCCTGTGTGTATGCACGCCTGTGTGCATGTGCATGCCTGTGTGTGCGTGTGCATGCCTGTGTGTGTGTGTGCATGCCTGTGTGTGTGCACATGGCTGTGTGTATGTGTGCATGCCTGTGTGCATGCCTGTGTGTATGTGTGCATGCACGTGTGCATGCCTGTGTGTATACACACCTGTGTGTGCATGTGCATGGCTGTATGCCTCTATGTGTGTGTGCACGCCTGTGTGGGTGCATGCCTGTGTCTACATGCCTGTGTGCATGTGCATGCCTGTGTGCATGCCTGTGTGTGCACATGCCTGTGTGCATGCCTCTGTGTGCATGTGTGCACACCCACGTATGTGTGCTCCTGGGTGCATCCTGGTGTCCAAGATCAATGGGCTGCAAAAATCAAACGACTGGGCAAGCGATTCTTCCTATGAGGGGAAGTGACTGGTGTCAACAAAACCCAGCTCTTTCCCTGAAGGGCTGGGTGGCCTCCAGAGGGTTTTTTAGAATATGATAGTTCAGGAGGCTGGGGTTGCTCAGAAGGAAACCATGATGTGAGAGAAGACCACAGACGTATCACAGGTGTAGGAATCAACCTCACTGAAAGGGATGGGGAATGAACCACTGACCTCGGTAGCTCCAGACATGAGTGGAGTCTGTAAGACTAAAGGCAAAAGGAACAGAATAAATAAAGCTGGGTTATAAGTCAACCAGAAAGTGAGTGCAGCCACACTGATAGAAATAAGCAAGGGATTCACAAGTGAATGGGAGGAACGGGCCAATCTTGCAATGCAGACAAACTCAGATCAATTCGTATCACTTCTCTGTCCTCAGGAGGTGACACATAGCCCACAACCTCCCACCCCTGCCCCCTTATGCGTGGGCTGTGCACAGTGGCTTCCTTCTGAGATCGTAGTGTGGGAAAGGGAAAAACGGGAGCATCTCTCCGTGAGGAAACCTGATGGACACGAGCTCAGCCAGGAGATGGGGGCAGCATCGCCCACGATGAGCCACGCCAACAGGATGGGCCCTCGGCACCAGGCAATGAGAAAGGTTCTGTGCTCTTCCTCCCTACACCCACAGCCCTGTCGTCTAATCGTGAAAACACCAGATGGATCCCAATAAGGGGCACCCTACGAACACCTGACCAGTCCTCCTCTGAAACTGTCCAGGTCATCACCACCAGGGAGAGCCTGGGAAACAGTCACCGCCCAGAGGTGCCCAGGGAGATGGACAAGGGAATGTCGCGTGGGAACCTGGGTGGGGCCTGGGGACTGGAAAGGACCAGCAGGTAAATGCTTATGAGAGAAGAAAAAAGTGTGGACTTCGGTTAATAATAATGCATCAATATTGGTTCTCTAACTGTGAGAAGTGTACCACACGACTTCCGCTCAGAAGGATACTGGAGTAAGATGCTGATAAGGGGGAAAGCTGGGTATAGGATATATGGAAACTCTTTGCACTTATTCTGTAAATCTAGAACTGTTTTAAAAAGAAAAGTTTGTTTAAAAATGCCACCTGGCTATTGTGTGGGTTAATAGATTTAATGTAAAAAACACTGCTGCTCAGACTATATGTTTCTGAAAAGCATATAAAGTACCTGTAGCCAAAATATACAGAGAACCCTTAAAACTCAACAACAAGAAAGCAAACCACCCAATTAGAAAGGGGACAAAATATTTAAATGGATACCTCACAACAGAAGATATTCAGATGGCAAACACACACATGAGAAGATGCTCACACCGTATGTCATTAGGGAACTGCGAATTAAGACAACAATTAGAGGCTGTGTTCAGTGGCTCATGTCTGCAATTGCAGCACTTTGAGTGCCAAGGCAGGAGGATCATTTGAGCCCAGGAGTTCAAGACCTGCCTGGGTAACATGAGGCCTCACCTCCACTAAAAATTTAAAAATTTGCCAGCCATAGTGGCATATGCCTGTAGTCCCAGCTACTCAGGAGGCTGAAGCAGGAGGATCACTTGAGCCCAGGAGGTCAAGTTTGCAGTGAACCATGATCACACCACTGCACTCCAGCCTGGGAGACAGAGTAAGACCCTGTCTCGAAAACAAAGATACCTCAACACAATTGTCAGAATGATGAAAGTCTAGACCACTGACAACATCAAATGCTGGTGAGGATGTGGAGCAACAGGAACTCTCAACATTACTGGTAGGAGTGCAAAATGGCGCAGTCACTTTGGAAGACAGTTTGGCAAGTTGACACAAAAATAAACATGCACTTACTCCACAATCCAGCAACCCAGCTCCTAGGTGTCTCCCTGAATAGCTGAAAACTTATGTCCACAAGGAAATCTGAATGTTAGTGTTTACAGCAGTTTTATTGATCATTGCCAAAAACGACCAGCAATCCAGAGGTCCTTCAGTAGCTGAGTGGATAAATTATCCATGGCACATGCAGAGAGTGAGATGTTGTTCAATACTAAAGAGAGACGAGCTGTCAAGCCACAACATGATACGAAGGAAGCTTAAATGCATATTGCCAGATGAATGCAGCCAATCTGTGTGATTCCAACTCGATGACATTTTAGAAAAGGCAAAACTACAGAACCAGTGGTTGGCCGGGCGCAGTGGCTCACGCCTGTAATCCCAGCACATTGGGAGGCCGAGGCGGGCAGATCATGAGGTCAAGATATCGAGACCATCCTGGTTAACATGGTGAAACCCCGTCTCTACTAAAAATACAAAAATTATTCGGGCGTGGTGGCAGGCATCTGTAGTCCCAGCTACTCAGGAGGCTGAGGCAGGAGAATCACTTGAACCCGGGAGGCGGAGGTTGCAGTGAGCTGAGACCACACCACTGCACTCCAGCCTGGGTGACACAGCAAGACTCCATCTCCAAAAAAAAAAAAAAAAAGAAAGAAAAAGAAAAGATCAGTGGTTGTGAGGGGTTAGAGGGCAAGGGAGGGATGGACGGGTGGAGCACAGAGGAGTTTTAGGGTAAGGAAGCTATGCTGTGTGATTCTGTAATGGTGGGTACAGGACAAGATACATCTGTCCAAACCCACAACATGAGCAGCACCAAGAACGGACCCTCATGTAAACCACGGACTTCAGTTATTGTAACAAATGCCCTAAACCAGTGCATGCTGTCAATAACAGGGGAGCTGGAAGTAAAAGTGCATAGGGAAAAACTCTGTGCCTTCTGCCTGGTTTTTCTGTCAACCTAAAACTGGGCTCTGTCCCTGACCCCAAGATAGGCTCCTGCAGACCCTGGCCCCTGCCTCCGTGTCACCCCCACCCTCGCCACTCCCTCTGCCGCATTTTCCTTACTGAAGGCGCGGCACCTTGCTCCATCTAAGAGCCACCTATATTCCCTTTCGGAACATGGCAGGGTGTACATAAGAAAAACCCTGAAAGAATGAGACACTGTATTTGAAATAATTGGACCCTTAAAAACAGGTCTCTTTTTATGAGGAACTGTACTGAACAAACCAAAGGCACCCAAATATATTCCCGGTAGCAAAGGGAGTTATTTACTCAAAGCCTTCCAGCTCCTTCACTGGCACTGGGTAATTTCTGCACCTCTCACCCTCTGCAGACGGAGGTTTACGAGGTTCCAGAACCATATTCTCTTGAATTGCCTCACATTCCCAGGTGCCGTTAGTTCTGGGGAATTGCACTTGGTGATTCATTCAGGGGCCAAGGTGAGACTGCGGAGCATGAACCGTCAGTCACTGCATGCATCAAACAAGCCCCTTCTGCTCTTCAAGACGATGCTCTGAAGCTGCTCAGTGCACCAGGACCCAGAATGTCCTCGAGGCCTCCTAACTGGGCGGTGCAGGAGCTAGGAGGGGGCTCCCTGTGACACAGCTACAGCAGCAAGAAGGGGGAGCCAGGTTGGGGGCGGCCGAATTGGAGGAGCTCAGCCTGGTATGCAATGAGTACACCCTGGCCCTGGAAACAGATTCAGTAACTGGATCTCATCAGTGCGGTCCAGACACATCACAGGTGCTCTGCAGAATCTGGCTCCATAAAGGAACCATCTCTTTTTGACTTCTCATCCAAAAAGAGTCGAAAGGCATTTCTAGCTTTATTAACCAGACCTCTTTTGTGGTGCCTGAGGCTTCTCTCAAATTTGGAGACAACGGTGCAAGATAAAAGGGTCAACCTAAGTTTTGTTCGAATTGCCAGGTTCGCTTCCTGTTTGGGGCTTGGAAACACAACTGGTCTCATCTCAGAGGTTCCAACCAAAGCAGGAGACGAGGCCTGAGACTCTGCTGCGGGAAGTCTTTATATTTTTTTTTACACTACTTTCATCATCGTTACTTAATAAAATTTACATTTAGAACAGGTACCAGATGGTCGTCTGCAATCACACAGGCTGTTTTGTTTTCACTGACAGGTCGTTCCACTGGGATTTAATTATCTCAGGCTAGAGGGCTGCTTCCCTCTGCTCCAACCCCATGTCCAGCCCCAAAACAGGGACGTGGGGCCCAGGTCTGCAGGGCCCGGGACTGAGCATGGTGGCATTTCCTAAGCTTAGCAAAAAGGCTGCTTTCAACTCTAAGCGCAGACTCTGCTGCCCCCTGGGTGGCTTTGAGAAGTCACCAAACTCACTGTGGAGAGGCTAAAATACGGGATGGGAACATGCCCAGGCTGCTGCCGACAACCAGGAGGGAAGTGGGAGTGTGAACAGCTTGTCCCCGACCTGGGCCTGCCTGGGTCTTCCACGTCCAGCCAGGCCGGGTCATGCCAAGAGACCCCTATTCGTCCCACTGCCTTTTCCCCCAGGAGTTGAGAGCAGGGACCCCTGAGGGCAAGTGGAGCCCAGGCGCTGCCTCTGCCCTCCCTGGTGACTCAGTGACTGGTCTAGACTGGGCTGTGGTAACAAGATCCCAGAGGCTAGGTGGCTTAGAAGTGACAGACATGCATTGCTCATGGTTTTGGAGGCCGGAAGTCCAAGATCAAGGTGCTGACAGATTTGGCATGTGTCTACCTGGTTCACAGAGGGCACCTTCTTGCTGTGGCCTCACTTCACAAGGTGGAAGAGGCGAGGGAGCTCTCTCGGCCTCTTTTGTAAGGGCACTAATCCCATTCACGAGGGCTCTGCTTCCAGGTGCCCATCACCTTCTGAAGACCACACCCTCCTAATACCATCACCTGGGGGTTAGGGTTCAACAGTATGGAGGATGCAGACATCAGCCCTAGTGGCCACCCAGCTGGGCTCTCAGAGCTTCAGATTCCTCCCAGGACAGTGGTGCCTGCAGGGGACCCCGTTGATTACAGAGCCGAGGCCTGGCAAGGCCCTGTGTGCTGCTGTTGCACAGCAGGTCACCAAGACTGCAGCTATCACTCTTTAAGTGCCCTTATTACTGGTAGGGTGGGTGACAGTGCCAGTCTCCCTGGGACCAACAGGTTTCCCAGGATATGGGACATTTGGTGCTAAAACGAGGGCAATCCCAGGAAAACCGGACACACTGGTCACCTTGTCTGTTTCCTGGAGGCATCCTGCCAAAGCCAACCCTGTGTTTCTCCCTCTGCATCCAAAACCAGGAGAAAATAACATTGACTGAGCTGCTGTAGTTGACACTGATGACAGGAACATTCTGGAAACTCTATTAAAGGTGACGCATATCCCACACGCTTAACCACTGATATGGTTTGGATGGGTGTCCTGCCCAAATCTCATGTGGAAATGTAATCTCCAGGGTTGGAGGTGGGGCCTGGTGGGAGGTGACTGGATCATGGGGGCGGGTTTGTCATGAATGGTTTAGCACCATCCCCTTCCTTGGTGCTGTCCTGACAATCGTGAGTGAATTCTTGCAAGATCCGATTGTTTAAAAGTGTGTGGCACCTCTCCCTCTCTCCCCCGCGCTGCCCTTCTCCCTCTCTCCCGCTTTCACCATGCGATGCACCTGCTCCTCTCTCTCTCTCTCTCTCCCCTGCTTTTGCCATGCAATGCACCTGCTCTTCCTTTGCCTTCCGCCATGAGTAAAAGCTCCCTGAGGCCTCCCCAGAAGCAGATGCCACCAGCTTCCTGTACAGCCTGCAGAACCTAGAGCCAATTAAACCTCTTTTCTTTAAAAACTACCCAGCCTCAGATATTTCTTTACAGCAATGTGAAAATGGCCTAATAGCACCACAACGCTTATCTAATACTCACATTTTCCCGGCACTACCGCAGATGTTATCATTCAATTTAGGAATCAAGAGGATGGAAGCTGAGAGAGGTTCATTAACCTGGTCTTCACACAGCCGGCTGCACAGAAGTAGGGGTTAACATCTCCTCTCTGGGGGCTCTCCATGGCCTGGCACTGAGTTGGGCATTGGAAGGGTCGCCTCTGCAGTCTCAACACAGGGCCCCCCCGTCCTGCACCTCCGAAGCCCAGTGTCTCCAACAGTGGTGTCATCCGTGTGGCCAGGTAGTGTCTGCATTTCAGTCAGGAGGATGCATATCCGTCCCTCCTACTCTGCCTTGACAGAAGCAAAGTGAAGATGGTGTCTTCCCTGGCAACACTGGGCTCTGGCCTCTCGTTGGAGCTTGTGTTTAGCTTGTCTCTGCTGATACTCGCTCCATGTGTGCCTGAGGGTTGCTATAAGCATTGTGCTGGACTTACCCACAGCTTCCTTTGTTTCTGAGAGCACCCACCCTGGTTCACTTTTCTCTTTTCCCCCATCACCCTGGGTCCCCACTTCCCTGCCCCTCCATCGGCGCTGCTGGTTTCTCTCCTGATTTGGAAAAACAATTAAGAATTCTTGAGACACTGGTGGCAGGCGCAGAAGCTGGGAAGCGGAGTGGTGTGAAACCAGGGCCATCTGCGCTGTCTGCAGCTGACCTGTGGGTCTGCACTTGGCCTTCGGTTTCAGAACTTTCTGCCTTAGTTACCCCTTTTCCTTTTTATTCGCCATAAATAATGTTTTTGGCCTGACAAAAAAATGCCACTGTGTATGATCGCTGTTAGTTCGATCTGTACAAAAATCCGCATGGGTGTTTATGGCAGCTTGACCCACAATTGCCAAAAACTGGAAGCAGCCGAGATGTCCTTTAGGAGGCAAGTGAATAAGCAAACCAGGGTATGTCAGAAAATGGAACATATCCAGCGCCAAAAGGAAACGCACTTCCAAGCTGTGAAAAGGCCTGGAGGCACCTTCCGCATGTGCTGCCAAGTGAAAGAAGCCGATGTGAAACACACTGTGTGATTATAAGATTCCAGCTCTAGAACATTCTGGAAAAGGTCAAAACTACAGAGACAGTGAAAGGGTCAGCTAGACTGGGTGCGGTGGCTCACGCCTGTAATCCCAGCACTTTGGGAGGCCAAGGTGGGCAGATCACCTGAGGTCAGGAGTTTGAGCCCAGCCTGGCCAACATGGTGAAACCCCATCTCTACTAAAAATAAAAAAATTAGTTGGACGTGGTGCCGCACGTCTGTAATCCCAGCTACTGGGAGGCTGAGGCAGGAGAATCACTTGAACTTGGGAGGCAGAGGTTGCAGTGAGCCAAGATGGCGCCACTGCACTCCAGCCTGGGTGACAGAGAGAGACTCAGTCTTAAAAAAAAAAAAAAAAAAAAAAAAAAGAAAGGGTCAGCAGCTGCGAGGGGCTCAGGGATGAAGAGGGGCACAGAGGAGCTCTCGGGCAGTGAAGCTGATCTTTATGATACCGTGACGGTGGATACAGGACATCTGGCAAAACTGACAGAACGTACACCACCAAGTGTGAACCTTCATGTAAGCTTGGACTTTAGGATCACTGTTGGGTACAACCCCAGGCGTAAACCCTCGTGTAAGCCCTGACTTTAGGATCACTCTTGGGTGCAACACCAAGGGTGAACCTTCCTGTAAGCTCTGGACTTGAGGATCACCATTGGGTGCAACACCAGGCGTGAACCCTCGTGTAAGCTCGGACTTTAGGATCACTGTTGGGTACAATTCCAAGCGTAAACCCTCATGTAAGCTCTGGATTTGAGGATCACTATTGGGTACGACTCCAAGCGTGAACCCTCACGTAAGCTTGGACTTTAGGATCACTCTTGGTTCACTGATTGTAACAGATGTCCTACGCTAAAGCAAGATATGACTAACGGGAAACTGGGGGAGGGGTCAATATGGGAACTTACAGTACTTCTATTCAATTTTCTGTCAGCCTAAAACTGCTCTAAAAAATCAGCTCTGCTAATTTCACAAAAGAGAGGCAGGGGAAGAGGAGGTTCTGCTTTATAGAGGAATATCAGCTACCACAAGAAGAAAAACTGGTTCATAAAACTGCCATTTGGCAACAACCAGGAGAGAACAGATTCCACAATTTTGCTTTAAATTTTAAAATTGAAAATAAGGGGCTGGGCTCAGTGGCTCATGCCTGTAATCCAAACACTTCAGGAGGCTGAGGCGGGAGGACTGCTTAAGCCCAGGAGTTTAAGACCAGCCTGGGTCACATAGGGAGACCCCCATCTCTATAAAAAACACAAAAATTAGCCCAGAAGCTTGTCGTTGTGAGACTATTTCAGAACATTCATAAGGTAACTCCATGCAACCGTCTCCACGGAACAGGCTCCCAAGCCGTTTCTACTCAGTTCTGGGAAACGTGGTCAGGTCTTTCTCCTTTAATTATGCTGCTTCACAACGACTCACAACAACTATGGACTTTCTGCTTTGGTATCGGCCTAATCCAGAATTCCAGCAGCAGAATTCCAAGTATGGTGGCACGTGCCTGTAGACCCAGCTATTCAAGAGGCTGAGGTGGGAGGATCAACTGAGTTCAGGAGGTCAAGGCTGCAGTGAGCTGTGATCGTGCCAGCCTGGGTGACAGAGTGAGACCCTGTCTCAAGAAGAAGGAAGGGGAGGGAAGGGGAGGGGACAGGCCAGCCGTAGTGGCACACATCTGTAATCCCAGCACTTTGGGAGGCCGAGGCCGGTGATCACTTGAGCTCAGGAGTTTGAGACCCGCCTGGGCAACATGGCAAAACTCCGTCTCTACAAAGAATACCTTGGTGTGGTGCCACATGCCTGTAGTCCCAGCTACTTGGGGGGCTGAGGTGGGAGGATCACCTGAACCTGGGAGGATGAGGTTGCAGTGAGCTGAGATTGTGCCACTACAATCCAGCCTGGGTAACAGAGGGAGACCCTGTCTCAAAAAAAAAGAAAGGGGAGTGGAGGGGTAATGATTTCTGTCAAGGCCAAAACCAAAACAAAATAAACCCCCAACCTCTATGTGTGGTCACCATCTCCCTGGGTGACGCAGGGAAGTGCCCCCTAAGGAAGCATGCACGCATTCTTCCCTGCATGCATTCTGTCCTTGAACACCAGACCCACTGGGCCCTGTCCCAGGCCCTGGCCCCGTGGGTCTCTGCCTTTGCTGGAGACCCTAGAATGCCTGTCCTTAATTATGTGCTCTTTCCCAGGAGCCACTTATCGGGGACCTGATGACAACTGGGGTTCCTGTGTCTTCTCTGGGTTTGGTCTTTGTCATCAGTAAACCAACCTAGAGGCTTGTCATTGTGGGAATATTTCAGAACGTTCAAAAGGTAACTCCGTGCTACTGTCTCCACGGATCAGGCTCCTGAACTGTTTCTACTCAGTTCCGGGGAAAGTGGTCAGGTCTTTCTCCTTCTTTAATTATGCTGCTCCATAATGGCTCACAACAACTATGAACTTTTTGCTTTGGCACCAGCCTAATCCAGGATTCGAGTGGCAGCAATTTTAACTCCAGGCAGGGCCCAGAGAAATTGCTGCTTACCTGTTTCAGAGTCTGCACTGATGTGTTTTTAGCAGTGAATTGAGAGTCTATTCTGGAATAACAGTCATCTCAGAACCCTTAAAGTCAAGACATTCACAGTCTGGTGAAGGAAGCCAGGGGGAGGCCTGGCTCAGGACAGGGGCCAATTACAGGGGGCATATCAGGAAGAGAGGTGCAGAGCAGCTCAGAGGGGACCCCCAGCCTCCTTCTACTGCTGGCCAGGCCAAGGCGAGACAGAGAGCCACGCTGCCCAGTCCCCCACAGCAGCATCAGAAACAGCCCTGGACGAGGCCAAGATGAAGGCATAAGCAGCTCTACCAGGGTGGTGAGAGCCACGGCCAAAAGCTGCCTCCAGGGAGAATCTGGGTCAGCAGCTCAGAATGAAGGCTGCCCGTGGATGTGCCCTGAGGCTCAAGGTCATGCTCAGGAGTCCTGGGTCCATTTACTTTCACAGCCTCAGATGGAAAGGGCTCATGCCCTCACCGAGCCGGGAGCTGGCACCGGGGCCATCACTGAAGAGAAGCTGCCACATCAGCACAGCACAAGACGCATCCACGTCACAGAAAGACGGTCGGCCAGGGCCCTCCCAAGCGTCCTGCAGACCTGCAGGCCCTCCATCACACCACTATGCCTGAGCTCAGTCCTCTCTGCTTCCCAGCTCAGCTCCTCTCCTCCTCCCACTGCCTGCCCCACAGCTGAGGGCCACTGCAGCTGCCCATCCACCCTCCGGATGCCCTGCTACCCACCCCTGACCACCACATGCCCTTGTCCCCATCACTCCCTTCCCCTCTCCTCCTCTCCAGATGTCCCTACCAACACAAGCCCAACCCAGCCTCCTGCTCCATGCCACCGGCTGAGACTGCCCAGACCTCCAGCGGAAGCCCAGCCTTGTCCACGTCACTGCCCTGCACGCAGACCCCCAGGCTTCCCTGCCTCATGGAGGATCGGCGCAGGGCCTGGGGCTGCTTGGCTGTAGCCAGGCACTCACCTTCCTTCTCTCCCCCTATCCCCGGGGGCACTCTGTCCCCTCCGAGCCATGCTCATGCAGTCCTGCCTCCCAACGTCACAGGCATCAAAACTGCCAGCAGCCACAAGCCCGTGCCGGCTTCTCCTGTTGCTCACAGTGAAGCCTAAGGGACGCAGACAATTGCAAAGAGGCAAGGACAGTCCCCCGGCAGTGCTCAGGCAGAGCTGTGCAGGCTGGATCCACACCCAGCGGGGCCCCCCCAGCGTTCAGAGGTCTGAGGGGGCTCCCACAAATGATGAGAAAGTGCATTCTTCGGTTGACAAACACATTTGTTGTGTATTTTATATTTTCGAGGTGTGACACTAGTATGTGATGATGGCACTACACCATGCAGGGGCCAGAAGCAAGGCTGGCACACTCAAGACAAGAGGGAAGGGAGTCCAGGAAGAGTATTCGCAGCCCAGGACAGCCCACCTGAGGGGGCATACTCTGAGTTGTATGGAGACCCTCACCTCCACCACTCTTGGTTCTCCATAAGGACCTAACCTCTGCCTGCCAACTCCAGCTGGTGCCCTGCTGGCAAAGGACTGTCACTTGGGGTGACAATGCCCACACCCAGGGGCAGTGGGTAATGTCTGAAGACACTGTGGGTTGTCACAACTAGGGGTTGCTATTGACGCTGAGTGGAGGCGGGGGCTGCCACTGAACCCCATGGTGCACAGGATGGCTGCGCTGCAAAGACTCACACACTCATGGAACCACCAAGGGCCTGGGCCGTCTTTCCTGACCGATGCCCAGAGGCCCGCACTCGTGAGGAATGTGGTTTCCAGCAGGGGAATAAGATGCGTGCGTGCAGATGCCCATCTGCTGGGCTGCCCGTGCCCAGCAGGAGGCAGAAACACACATCCTCCACCTTTACAAACATACATGTCTGCAAAGATCCGTGTGCCCAAGGCTGGCATAACACATGCATGTCATCTGCTCATTCATTCACTGATTCACTTCCTCAACAATTCTGCACCGAGCACCTGCCATGCTCCAGGCCCCATGCAAGACGCTGGGGATGCCCCATGGACAAGACGGGCTCAGCCCCTTCTGACTGAGAAGCCAGAGGAGAGTGAGAATGCACCTTTAAACACCAAGCAAAACCAAGTAAAACGTAACTGCAGTATTATTCACGGGTAGCCTGAGCAACGGGCTGGCCTTTTCTATGCTTCCTTAAAGCCCAGTAAGGTCCCCTCTAGCAAGCGGCCCACCTCCGGTCTCCAGGTCATGGAAATTGGGATCCAGGCCTCGGTCCAGCATCTTGGTGATCTTCTCCACTGAGCGATGCTGAATGTGATCCATGCATTTCTTCAGATTGGTCTAGAAGGAAGAACAATATAATTGAAACATCTTTATAAGAAATGTCCCAACCTGAGCAACAAAGTGAGACCCCGTCTCTACAAAAAACAGAAAAATTAGCCAGACGTGGCCGGGCACGGTGGCTCACGCCTGTAATCCCAGCACTTTGGGAGGCCAAGGTGGGCGGATCACGAGGTCAGGAGATCGAGACCATCCTAGCTAACACGGTGAAACTCCGTCTCTACTAAATATACAAAAAATTAGCCGGGTGTGGTGGCGGGCGCCTGTAGTCCCAGCTACTCGGGAGGCTGAGGCAGGAGAATGGCGTGAACCCGGGAGGCGGAACTTGCAATGAGCCAAGATCACGCCACTGCACTCCAGCCTGGGTTACAGAGAGAGACTCCATCTCAAAAAAAAAAAAAAAAAAAAAAAAAAAAAAAAAAAATTAGCCAGACGTGGTGGCACACGTGTTTCCAGCTACTCAGGAAGCTGAGGCAGGAGAATCGCCTGAGCTGAGGCCGCAGTGAGCTGTGTTCATGCCTCTGCACTCCAGCCTGGGCAACAGAGCAAGACCTGTCTCCAAAAAGAAAAACAAATGTCTTTCCAGGCTCTGGGAAAGTTCCTGATTGGTGCACTCGGGAGACCCACCCTCGCCAGGGCACACTGCAAGCCCTGAGGCTCCTGGAGCTGAGGCTTTTGGAATCACAGGCTGAGCACAGTGTCTGGCACGTGGCAAGTACAATCGGCCTGTCCTGGATGACTGTTTAAAATCCCCTCACTGTTCACCATCCTAGTGCTACAGACTTAATGTTTGTGTCCCCACAAAATTCATAAGTTGAATAATCTCCAATGTAATAGTATTGAGAGGTGAGGCCTTTGGGAGGTGATGAAGTCAGGAGGATGAAGCCCTCGTGAATGGGATTAGTGTCCCTGCAAAAGAGGTCCCACAGAGCTCCTTCACCCCTTCCTCCACGTGAAGACACAGCAAGACGACGGCCATCCAAACCAGGAACTGGGCCTTGGCCAGATGCTGAACCTGCCGATGCCATGATCTCAGACTTGCAGCCTCCAGAATGGTGAGACACACACTTTTGTTGTTTACAAGTTACCCAAGGTATTTCGTAAAAGCAGCGTAAATGGCCTTAGGCACTTTGCTGAGAGCTATGGATGCTCCTTTGCTTTCAGAAGAGACGGCTGGGCCGCTGGAGCACTTTTCAAATCTCCAGTTTCCAGGGCCCACCTCCCGCCTCCATCCCAGGGAGTGAGGCCCATGGATTGGTACTTAACCCACTTTGTGGTGAACCCTGTGGCCACACAGGCAGAAATAGCGATGCCTGGTCCCCAAGTGGCTCAAGGTGAAGGGCAGGACTAATTTCCTGTGAGGTCATGACAGTCTGCAGCTCAACCTGACAGGGTGGGAACTTTCCCAGCCTCTGCCAGCCTCGCTGTAAGAAAAGTCATGATTCTCTGCCCATCCAGAGCCAGCCTGGGCTGTCTGAGCAGGACTGCGGGACTTGGCATCCCTCCGCCTGCTGCATCTAATGCTCCTCACCAGCCTAATTCTTTGCCCCTACTCCGTACCTCTCTCAAAACACACAGAAGAGGGACAAAGGTGGCTTCCGACACAGCAGGTTCCTGGGCCCTTCAGCCTCCTGGCACAGGCGGGATTTCCACCTGCCCATTTTCTGCATGTTTCAGAACTAGAACTGATCAAATGCCCTCAAACACATGACCTACACATGGTGTCACTGAAAACCTGCATTGCTATTTATGAATCAGCATTTTTAAATTCACAAATACGTTTTTATCTGTGCATCAGAGGGTGATAAACAAAAACAAAAACCAAAACCCAGAAGCACCCAGATCTTGCCATCTGAATACCGCTTTCCAGGCAAATTCCAGGGCAGAGGCAGGGGAAGAATAAGAAGAGCCCAGAGCATTTTGTGCCAGGAAGTGGCTGGTGCATCAAGGATGGTGAGGACACACCACAGGGCAGAACACCACAGGAAGGGCAACTGCTGCCCACATCTGGACAACTTGAGCACAAAAATCAATAATGATAAGCTGGGTATATACCCAAAGGACTATAAATCATGCTGCTATAAAGACACATGCACACGTATGTTTGTTGCGGCACTATTCACAATAGCAAAGACTTGGAACCAACCCAAATGTCCAACAACGATAGACTGGATTAAGAAAATGTGGCACATATACACCATGGAATACTATGCAGCCATAAAAAATGATGAGTTCATGTCCTTTGTAGGGACACGGATGAAACTGGAAAACATCATTCTCAGTAAACTATCGCAAGGACAAAAAACCAAACACCGCATGTTCTCATTCATAGGTGGGAATTGAACAATGAGAACTCATGGACACAGGAAGGGGAACATCACACTCCGGGGACTGTTGTGGGGTGGGGGGAGGGGGGAAGGACAGCATTAGGAGATACACCTAATGCTAAATGACGAGTTAATGGGTGCAGCACACCAACATGGCACATGGATACATATGTAATAAACCTGCACATTGTGCACATGTACCCTAAAACTTAAAGTACAATAAAAAAAAGAGGTGCTCAGGAGGGAAAATTTTGTAAAGTATTTGAAATTCATGCTTTGTTGGACCACTGGATTATAATAGCTGTGAAGGTGTCATTAGAGACTTCGCATAATCAATGACTGGGTGTAGATCAGTATCACTCACTCATTTCCAGGACAGAGACTGGTTTGGGACCTGTGTTCACAGTTTCCTTCAAGGTATACAACCATGTGGAATAAGGACTTCTCAAATTAGGATTTTAAACTGAAGTATTTTCAGGTTAAAATGTTTATAGTCTTAAACTACTTTGATTCCATTATATTTGTGCACATTCTAAAAATACAAAATTTAAGCATTTTTGAGAAGAAATACTATGTACTCGTGTGATATTAAATAAGCCTCATTTATTCACTTGGAAAATGAATATAATTTTTAGGCAATTATCAGTGTAATTTTTTTCTCCCTATTAAAAAAGAAAATTTCTAAAAAAAAAAAAAAAAAAAAAAAAAAGATAACAGATTAGAACTCAGTGAGCACACTAAGAATACTGCCAGGCACAGTAGCTCACACCTGTAATCCCAGCACTTTGGGAGGCCGAGGCAGATGGATCACCTAAAGTCAGGAGGAGTTTGAGATCAGCCTGGCCAACATGGCAAAACCCCATCTCTACTAAAAACATAAAATTAGCCAGGCATGGTGGTGCGTGCCTGTAATCCCAGCTACTCGGGAGGCTGAGGCAGAAGGATCGCTTGAACCTGGGAGGCAGAGGTTGCAGTGAGCCAAGATTATGCCATTGCACTGCAGCCTGGGCAACACAGCAAAACTCTGTTTCAAACAAACAAAAAAGAATCCTTACATGCATCTGATATAAGAAGGAGGGGCGGCAAAACAAAAACCGACAGGATCCTGCTGGCTGAGAGAGCCATTGGTGAGCTCGCAGCTGCAGGGGAGCTCACCTGGAGAGCATCAGGGCCCCTCGAAGGGAAGCGCTTCAGGCAGCTGCCCCGACTCTCCACCCCATGCTCTGCAGGGAGTGCTATTGGGCTCTCCTTAGGAACAGCACCAGGGGCAGGGAAAAAAAGCCTCCTGGGTATTACAGATTCCTCCTCCTGTGGGTTAAGCAAAGTGCTCCGCCCACACACCCTATGCCTCAGCCCCCTCTCCAAGCCTCCTCGACTCGCACAGCACCCTGAAAGACAGCAGGGTGTTCCTGGTGTGGATGTCTTATCTGGGACTCTGAGCTCAAGGCATAGCACATTCCGCTGGGTTCTGAACACTCCGTGCAATGCCCCTGCTGCTCACCTGCAGTCTAATTTCAGTGCAGTTTGTCAACAGCACTTTAACGAGGTTTTTCCTGAAGCAACAACAGCAGAACACTAATACAGGGCTCAGTGTGGACCCTCTTCCCTCCACCACGCTGGGCGTCCAGATCCCACTCTCTTCAGAGCCGCTGCTTTTGAACGTCCCTGGAGCAGTCAGTGGGATCTGCCCCCCTTCCCCGAGCACCCACGGCCACACCGAGCAGCCCCTGCTGCCTCCTGGGTGGGTCTCCACAGTGTGCGCCGTAAGGGCAAGTCCGCCTGCACCTCCCAGCCTGGCCACATGCCAACCCAGGTACACAGCAGGTGTCCCCGGAAGAGGAGCGTCTAAAGATAACACAAGATAACAAGGAGGACGCCGCCCGTGTAAAGTGTAAATAACAGCCGGTTCCCTGCATACCTTCGTGTGGAGCTTGGCCAACTGTTTCTCATCGAGACTGGCTTGTTTATACACCCGCTTCTTGTATCGAAACTGGCACAGAAAACAAAAAAAAAAGAGAAAACAAGTTAATACTTCGCATAGCTGTTCAGAGGGAAAACGGGCCTTTTCCTTGGCTATGTCACAGAAGACGGGGAACCCCACAGCAAACTCTTCCAGTTTTAAATAAATGACTGGTATTTGCACCCCAGAGCCTACAACATCCTAAGCGTCACTTTTGCCAAGATTCTGCAGCAGTTTAGCGAAAAAGCCATAAAAAGAAACAGGAGCAAGGGGAAGGGAAGATCCTGCAGGTGAGAAGCTGGGAGGTCTCCCAGCCGGTGATCGGCTCCCCAGCTGAGTGGTTATGGTTCCTCCCAGGGGAATGGATCAGCCCTTGGCAAGGCATTTTTGGTAAATGAGGATGCTGCTTCAAACACCAGGTTTTTCTCCCACATTGTCCACCTTTGTTAAAACACACCCGAGAAGACTGGCCTGGGAAAGGCCCCACCTCCTGTACTCCTGCAACCTCTGCCCAGATCGCTGAAGCCACTGTTTTTCCCTCCAAACAGCAGCGCCTCCTTTGAACTGGAAATTACATCACTGCACGAACCGAGGAGCACGTCTTCCTCGGATGCACAGAGTAAGCAACACTGTAGGAGCGGGCTTGGCGGGTCTCTAAAATACCTCCTCCCTCCCCTAGCCCCCCGCTTGGCTGGAGATGCTGCAGAAGGTCTGGGAAGGACGCTGAGCATTTAGGAGTCACTGGAGTTTGGAGCTGGGACCTCTGTTCCAATTCCAGCCTTAATGCTCTCAACTTACGGAGTTAACTCAGGGCACCTCAGTTTCCTTATCTGCCCCATGGGGATAATAGCACCCACCTCCCAGGGTGGCCTGAGCACTGAATATGAGCTTCCTGGCACTAGACAAGTCCACTTTATCTCTCCCTCCTTACTGCCCTTGATGCCGTCACCCTGCACGGTTACACATGTGCTCAGGGCCAGCAAAAACTGCCCCTGGGTAAAATGACGGTGCGGGGCAGGCGGCGGGTGAGCTCATCCTGAAACTGAAAGTCGCATCTCATAGAAAAGCTTCCAAATAAACAACCCTAGTCTCCTTTCTCCACCACGCCAAACAAAATGGCTATTTGACAAAAGACAAAATTCTTGTGCACAGACTGATACTTGTGGGGTTTTGTTTTCAAGTGCCAAAATAAACCAGCTGTGAAATCATAGTTTGTGAAGCGCAGGCTGCACAGAGTTTGGGGAGAAAGTGTGCTGGTCAGAAGGGCACCCATTCATTTCCCAGAACAGAGCAGGTAGGAGGAGCTACAGGCCCATTTTAGAATTTCCACTTCTGATTCTAGATTCCAGGACAGCAGGTTCTGTGCATCCATGCCCTGGGACCAACCACACCTCTGGTCCAGATTTCAGAAGCCACAAGCCACTGAGAATGATGCCAGGTGCCTTCTCAGGCTCACGATCACATGGCTAAGCTTAAATGTCTCAGGGAATTCAATTCGACGGGGCCCCTTTCCAGATATAAAACAATCTGCTCGGGCCCACAGCATCTCTGGGCAGGTGGGTAAAGGACTCAAGGGGGGAGTGTTTATTCCAGAGTCATAAACATAAACAGGGTCACAGCCACCCTGTTACCCAAGTAGAGAACTTACAGCCCGTGGCTACAGAGGACATGGCTCAGGACCACAAACCCTTTTTCTTGCTATTTCTCCAACATTTCATAGCAGCCCACCATATTGTGCTGAAATTATCTGAGGCAAAAAGCCCAGACTGATGCCCGCCCCTAATGTGTCAATCCCTGAGCCAATCTCAGCCTTTGCAGTGGGTCATGCAAAGGAGATGAATAAACGTAAGTATCGGCAACAATTTTGGCCGGGCGCAGTGGCTCATGCCTGTAATCCCAGCACTTTGGGAGGCCGAGGCAGGTGGATCACGTTGGCCAGGAGTTTGAGACCAGCCTGGCCAACGTGGTGAAACCCGTCTCCACTAAAAATGCAAAAATTAGCCGGGCGTGGTGGTGGGCACCTGTAATCCTAGCTACTCAGGAGGCTGAGGCACAAGAATCGCTTGAACCCAGGAGGCGGAGGCTGCAGTGAGCCGAGATCACACCACTGCACTCCAGCCTGGGTGACAGAGCGAGACTAGGTCTCAAAAACAAAACAAAACAAAAATCAAAGTATCAGCAACAATTTCATGACAATGAAACCAGAGCAGCAGCTGCAAAGTCAGTTTGGGGACTTGCAGATGCGCCAGGCTCACAACGCAAACACTGCTCCATGAACACTTCCTCTGGGCCTCACGACCACTCCCGGATGTCACTAACTTTCACTCAATGTCATGAACGGGAATCTGGGGCTCAGATAGCATGGGTGGCTGGCTCAAGGTTGCACAGCTGCAGGTACTGGGGCCAGATGTAGAGGAGACTCCCAAAGTGTCTGGTCTTCTCGCCCAGTTTTCCTGCCGTTACGGAAATGATCAGCCAATGATCAGCCCCTGAAATGAACTGCGTGGATTTACTCTTCCTAGTCCATCACCTCCCACTGGAGTGTAAGGTCCATGGGATCAGAACCTTGACTGTTCTGTGCCAGAAAAGTGTCTGGTCCTTAGTTGGCCCTCAATGACAATTTTTTCCCAATGGATACCCATATTACAGATAAGCAAACTGAGGCCAGGACAGCTGAGTGATTTGCTCTAAACCACACAACTTCCAAGTGGCATCTCATCTTTTTCTCCATCAAAACTCCCTCCCCGAATCTGACACACGGTCCACACTGGGGATCCCAATAACCTCAGCATCAGCGTCACAATGGAACTGAGAAACGTGCAGATGCAGCATCACCTTAGCCCTGGGTGGGCGTCCATGACATCTTGGGCTTCAGAGGAATCTCTAGTCACTGAGTAGAAAACTCACTTAGGTTGCTCAAGTGCTAGCTGCAATTACACACGTGCAGCCTCTTGCTGTTGACTAAGCTAAAGTGAGTGCAATCACTGAATGATGCCAACATGTTTGCAGGAGTAGAAATAATCTGTTTCTGGCTTCTCTTAACTGACGTAACCCAACACGTATACACTGCAGGAAACAATGCCTGTAAACTTGGGGCGTAGCAAGCCTGGGTCAGACAGGCAGGGACAGGGGTCGTGCATCACATGGAAATGCGTAGGGCTGCCCCGTCTTACGGATCAGCCACTTCTGGAGGGAGGCCCAGGAGCTTGTGGCTGCTGACAGCAGATTAAAGAGCCCCGGTCACCCAGGCAGGAAGCAGAAGTGAAGCTGCACTGTTGAGAACAGCTGGATGGTCACAGCCACCCTGTTACCCAAGGACTCAGAGATGAATTGGAGAATGGTATGGTTTGAATGTGTGTCCTCTCCAAACCTCATGTTCAAATGTGATCCCCGGTGTTGGAGGTGGGGCCAGGTGGGAGGTCTTTGGGTCCTGGGGCGGGTCCCTCCTGAGCGGCCTGGAGCCCTCCCCATGGTAGTGAGTCAGTTCTCGCTCTGTTAGTTCACGGGGGAGTCAGAACTACTCCTTCCCTGCTCGCTCTCGCAACCCCTCTTGCCGCCTAATACCTGCTCCTGCTTCACCTTCTGTCATGACAACAAGCTCCCTGAGGTCTCGATGCTGAGCCAACGCCGGCACCACACTTTCTGTACAGCCTGCAGAACCGTGGGCCAATTAAACCTCTTTTCTCTTAGCCAGCCTCAGGTTTTTTGTTGTTGTTGTTGTTTTAGACAGAGTTTCACTCTTGTCGCCCAGGCTGGAGTGCAATGGTGCCATCTTGGCTCACTGCAACCTCCACCTCCAGGGTTCAAGCAATTCTCCCGCCTCAGCCTCCCGAGTAGCTAGGATTATAGGCACACAGAACCACATCCAGCTAACTTTTGTATTTTTAGTAGAGATGGGGTTTCACCATGTTGGCCAGGCTAATCTCGAACTCCTGATCTCAGGTGATCCACCTGCCTTGGCCTCCCAAAGTGCTGGGATTACAGGCATGAGCCACCTCACTCAGCCAGTTATTTCTTTATAGCAATGAAAGAACAGACTATCGCAAGGAATACGATGTAATTTAAAAATTCCTTCTTTGTGCCTGACTCCTGGCAGAGTTCCTAAAACCCTTGGAATGTCCTTGGTGATAAGAGTATCTCCAGAGCACTAATGAGATGACTCTCAACTCCCAGGTAGCTTCCAGGACGGGGGCTGGTGGCTGGAAGGATCAGACCATGACTCGAGGGTCAGGACTCCCAGCTTCTCTGCTGACCGGCAGGATGGAGTCCAGTCACCATGGACAGTGATTTCATCCTGTGTAATGAAACCTCCATAAAAATCCCTCAACAATGGGGCCTGGGGGCTTCTGAGCCAGCAAACACATCCACGTGCTGGGAGGGTGGTACACCCCCAACTCCACAGGGATGGAAGCTCCTGCACGCTGGGCCCTCCTGATGTCGCCTAGTGCACCTGTTCATCAGCTGTGCATTTGTACACGTTGTAATAAGCTGGGGGTAGTAGTTAAAATGCCTTCTTAGGTCCTCTGAGCTGCTCCAGCAAGTGATCAAACCTGAAAAGGGGGTGGTGGGAACCCCTAGTTCACAGCCAAATGGGACAGAAATGTGGGTGGCCTGGGGACTTGACGTTTATGGAAGGCAGTCTTGTGGGACTAAGCCCTTAAACTTGTAGTTAGTGTCAGAATTGAATTAATTCTTGACATCCGGCTGGTGTCTGGAGAGGTAGAGAAGCCAAATACACCACCCATTAGGCGCTGGGAGGGAAAAATTTAAAACCTCTCAGAGAAGCATGGGGAGCCCCGTTCTCCATGCCCAGGGCCCACGGTCCTGGTTATGAAAGCCTGAATCAGACCCATGGTTTATTACTCACAGCAAGATTTCTCTCCAGGGATCTTTGAATCTGTAGTGAAAAAAATGTATAAAAGTTGTACAACAGTGTGAGATTCACGGCAAAATCAGATGCAACCTTTTATTAGTCCATTTTCACACTGCTATAAAGAAATACCTGAGACTGGGTAATTTACAAAGGAAAGAGGTTCAATTGACTCACAGTTCCATACAGCTGCGGAGGCCTCAGGAACATTAGTCATGGTGGAAGGCAAAGGGAAAGCAAGCACCTTCTTCACAAGGCAGCAGGAGAGAGAACAGCAAAGGAGGAACTTCCAGACACTTATAATAAAACCATCAGATCTCGTGAGAACTCACTTACTATCATGAGAACAGCATGGAAACCGCTGTGATCCAATCACCCCCCTCACTCAATACATGGGGATTACAGGTCCCTCCCTCAACATGTGGGGATTACAATTAGAGGTGAGATTTTGGCGGGGACACAGAGCTAAACCATATCAAACCTCAAGACCCCAGATTGATTTTTAAATGTGGGGATAATTTCCCAATGCAAATGGAATTGGTCTCGCCCTACCACCGTGTCTCCCCCACCCACCACGGCATCCAGGCTGTGACACAACCACAGTCCATGCACCGTGGGCTGAAATATACCTCCAGGGAAGGAACGCCCTCGCCCACGGGCTGCGGGTACTCGCGCAGGAGCCGCTCCTCATCCAGGAACTTGCCGTCGCGCCCGTTGCTGGCCGGCTGGAACAGGCCGTAGTTCAGGACATCTTTCAAACTCTGGGTTAATGTACACAGGATCCGCTGCTTTGCAACCCACACTGTGGCGTCCGGGTTAAATCGAATGCATTTCTGCCAGGAAGGACAAAGACAGCTGATGAGTGACAGAGGACGCTACCTGAGTCACCCACGTGGGGAGCGTGGTCAGAGAGGCAAAACTGCTTCCACCCCTTCCCAACACTTCCTCTGAGCAGTGAACCCACCGCTTTTCACGATGAAAAATAAAGACTACTGGTTGCTGGGACATTTTATATTTACAGACATTCGGTAAATATAAAAGGGAAAAAGGAAAGACTGAGGCATTGGTCTCTTTGGCCTTGATCTCACCATGGACTCAAATCTCCAGCACTGGCCGGGTACGGCGGCTCACGCCTGTCATCCCAGCACTTTGGGAGGCCGAGGCAAGCAGATCACGAGGTCAGGAGATCGAGACCATCCTAGCCAACATGGCGAAACCCCATCTCTGCTAAAAATACAAAAATTTGCTGGGCATGGTGGTGCGTGCCTGTAATCCCAGCTACTCGGGAGGCTGAGGCAGAAGAATTGCTTGAACCAGCGAATTAGAGGTTGCACTGAGACGAGATTGCACCACTGCACTCCAGCCTGGCAACAAGGCGAGACTCTGTCTTAAAAAAAAAAAAAAAAAAAAAAATCTCTAGCCCTCACAGTGTCTTTTTGGTCATCAATGACCACCTGTCACCTCAGGGCCCTCTCTCACTTGCATGGCACTTCTCAAACTCCAGCAGTTTGAAAAACACAGGTCACAGACCCCACTTATGTCTCCCTAACAGAATGTCTGATTCAGCAGGTCTGGGTGGGACCTGAGAACCTACATCTCAGACAAATCCCAAGGTGCTACTGCTGCTGCCATCCTGGGGAACACACATTCAGAACCACAGACCGCCCATATTACAATGTGACTTAATTTTGACATGGATCGTTCTTTAGCATTTCAGATTCGGTGGAAGCCTTGTCTTATAACCACACTGACGAGAAAGTTTTCATACTACCCACGCTGACTCTGAACAGAAAAGCTTTAAAAACGCAGTCATCACCTCTCCCAAAGGACACAGGAAAGCAATTATGGAAAAACGATTTGATGGAAAATCAAATCAGTTGCCACAAGAGTTCATTTTTGCAAAGTTAAATAGTGTCAACAGGGCCTGCAAACCAATCACAACACTTCAAACACATAATAGCACCTCTGAGAACTGAAATAACAACAACTTGGTCACGTTCCCAGGTCCCCTCTGTGAGACTCACCAGTGAGCCAGGAAAGGCAAAGGCCAGGCAAATCCACTTCTAACCATGACTTCTAATTTTTGTTGAATTAAAATTATATGCTACTGAATAGCTGTCAGCAGGGGCTCAATAATTCACTTTGTCACTGTCAAAGTGTTCAGAACAAAAGGAGGTTTGATTGAATATGAGACTCAAACCAATTCTCTATCTGAGGATTCTCTGGGTTTGTGCCCAAGAAAGCAAAAGGCCCTATCACATTCCCAAGACAGCCCGAGGGTAAGTTCCTCATCACTGGGAAAACGATCCTGGGACTGCCAACAGGAGGCTGGGTTCAGTGGGCGGCCAGAGTCCTCCCTGCCAGGAAACCTGACCCTGTGCACAAAAGCTCCTGTTTCTCCCTTCCAATGTCAAAGGCTGAGCTCACGTGTGGCTCTCAAAGCTCCCCACAGGGCTGTGAGCCTGGGTGGGGGCAGTTGTTTATTCCAGAAAGATTTCCAGACCCGCACCCTCCCCAATCCTTGGCTGAGCAAGGACTCTGGAAACGCCTGGCACAAGAAACAAGCTGTATCAGGTGTGACCAAGCGGGGCCACTCACTACTCACCCTTCAGTCTCAGGAATCCTTCTGGGCCCCTCCAATTCAAGCTCCGACATCCACAGAGCCCATGGCTCCCTGCCTGACACCTGCAGAGAAGCTTCAGCCAAGGGGCAATTCCTTGGAGGAGCACAGGGCTCCAAATAGCCTCTCAGGGGACTTCTGTGCCACTGCAGGTGATTGCAAAGATGGGTGTCCACCATCATTTGTGGACAGGGTAGGGATGCTGTGTCTGTGCAGCACGGGGGCCAACCCCACAAAGCAAGAACCACCTGCTCCAGAAAATGCTAAGAGCACCACCTTGAGAATCATCTAGAAGGAACAAGAGCTCAAAGGTCGGAAAGCCTGGGTGTGCAACCCAGTGGCACACACCAACCTTGATTCCTAGGGAAACCCACCCACCTGGCAGTCCTCTGATTCCCCCACGAAAATCAGAGCCACTACTTAACTTCAGGGCTGCTGTCAGGATCAAACGGAATACAAATAAGACATGTTGTTATGGGCTGAACTGTGCCCCTCTAAATAAATTTTGAAGTCCTACTGCCCATACCCTATGAATGTGATTTATTTGGGAATAGGATCTTTGCAGATGTAATCAAGTTAAGATGAGGTCATATAGGAGCAGGGTGGGCCCTACTGCAATAACTGTGTCCTTAAAAAGCGAGTAAATCTGGATATTAGCCCTTTGTCAGATGGGTAGATTGCAAAAATTTTCTCCCATTCTGTAGGCTGCCTGTTCACTCTGATGGTAGTTTCTTTTGCTGTGCAGAAGCGCTTTAGTTTAATTAGATCCCACTTGTCTATTTTAGCTTTTGTTGCCATTGCTTTTGGTGTTTTAGTCATGAAGTCCTTGCCCACGCCTATGTCCTGAATGGTACTGCCTAGGTTTTCTTCTAGGGTTTTTATGGTTTTAGGTCTAACATTTAAGTCTTTAATCCATCTTGAATTAATTTTTGTATAAGGTGTAAGGAAGGGATCCAGTTTCTTCTACAAAGAACTTAAACAAATTTATAAGAAAAAATCAAACAACCCCATCAAAAAGTGGGCAAAGGATATGAACAGACACTTTTCAAAAGACATTTATACAGCCAACAGACACATGAAAAAATGCTCATCATCACTGGTCATCAGAGAAATGCAAATCAAAACCACAATGAGATACCATCTCACACCAGTTAGAATGGTGACCATTAAAAAGTCAGGAAACAACAGGTGCTGGAGAGGATGTGGAGAAATAGGAACGCTTTCACACTGTTGGTGGGGGTGTACACTAGTTCAACTATTGTGGAAGACAGTGTGGTGATTCCTCAAGGATCTAGAACTAGAAACACCATTTGACCCAGCGATCCCATTACTGGGTATATACCCAAAGGATTATAAATCATGCCACTATAAAGACACATGCACATGTATGTTTATTGCAGCACTATTCACAATAGCAAGGACTTGGAACCAAATCAAATGTCCATCAATGATAGATTGCATTAAGAAAATGTGGCACATATACACCATGGAATACTATGCAGCCATAAAAAAGGATGAGTTCATGTCCTTTGTAGTGACATGGATGAAGCTGGAAGCCATCATTCTGAGCAAACTATTGCAAGGACAGAAAACCAAACACCGCACGTTCTCACTCATAGGTGGGAATTGAACAATGAGAACACTTGGACACAGGGTGGGGAACATCACACATGGGGGCCTGTCTTGTGGTGGGGGGTTGGGGGAGGGATAGCACTAGGAGAAATACCTAATGTAAATGACGAGTTAATGGGTGCAGCAAACCAACACAGCACATGTATACATATGTAACAAACCTGCACATTGTGTACATGTACCCTAGAACTTAAAGTATAATTTTTTTTAAAAAAGTGAGAAAATCTGGACACGGCATCATGCACACAGGGAGATGACCATGTGAATGGGAAGGCAGAGACCGATGTGTCCCATCTGCAAACCCAGCAATGCTAAGATTGCTGGTAAGCCCCAAACAGCCGGAGTAGAGGTAGAGAATCTGGGACAGATTCTTCCTCAAGCCTCAGATGGAACCAACCTTGCCTACCCCCTTGACCTTGGCCTTCCAGCCTCCAGAATGTGAGACAATACGTGTCTGGGATTTAAGGCACCAGTCTGTGGTTGGTTATGGCAGGCATGGGAACTCATAAACGTGTGAATCACCTGCCACTAATTGTGGCAGCAAAAAACCATCAACATCATCATCTCTGAGAGCGGAACTCAGCAGGTCAAGCATTCCCAGCTCTCAGGGAGCTCCCCTCCCTCCATATGTGATGGGAGCCACCTGCATGTTCACACCAGCTCCGGGCAAGCCCACGATGTCAGAAGTTACTTTGGATGAATCCTACCTTCAATTCTTCACTTACCCATCATTGACTCACTGTCCAATCAGGCAAACCCCAGGTCCAAGAGCAGGCCTGACACAGTACAGGTGACTGACACTGGCTGAATGGATGATGTGGGAGCCACAAAGACAATAAATAAGCAAACCAGCCTGAGGTCACCATTTGTAGTGGGGAAAGACACCTACTCAGCTGTCACACAATATGGAAAAGGTAAAAATCCATGCTAACACGAGCTCCCTTGGGGACCCAGAGGAAGGAGTAAGTGACGCTGCTTGGTAAGGAGTGCGCATCATAGGCTGCTGCCCAGGAACACAGAGGGATATGCGAGTCTGGGGTAGGACTTCCAGGTTCAGGGCCCAGCATAAGGAGAGAGAGGGAGGCAAAGGTAAAACAGTGATGAGTCTAGCAGGTGGATGGTCCAAAAGAGTTTCTGCCTTAAGTGACCATTCCTGGTTCCACTGTTACCAATGTGAGCCTTGGTCATGTCAAGTTCTCCTTGAGGAGAATGGTATCTGATTCTAGTCTCCCCACAGCCCTGTGAGGTGGCGATTCCTTTACAATTTGCTAGAGATGTTCTGAGTGAGTGATTTGTTAGATGACTCACAGATAGTACAGAAAAGATGGCAAAGACAACAGTGTGTAAGAAGTCCCAACCCTGGCCAACTCTTCTAAAGGATTACTGGAGGAAATACCTCTCTTCTCCTTGAGCTTCTATCTTCTGTGCACAGGGTCCTATACCAGCACCAGGACAGGAGTGGGTGAGAGGACATGAAGATGACCAAGATGAGCTCTTGCCCCTTAAAGAGTTCAGTGTCTACAGGGAGGGGATGATGATGGTGGTGGTGATAGTGATGATGATGGTGGTGGTGATAACGACGGTGGTGGTAGTGATGGTGGTGATAATGGTGATGATGGAGATGTTGGTAATAACGATGATAGTGATCATGATGGTGATGACGATGATGTGATAATGGTGATAATGATGGTATTATGATAGCGATAGTGGTGATGGTGATGATGGTGATGGTGATGATGATGATAATGATGGTATGATGACAGTGATAATGGTGATGATGTTGGTGATGGGGATGGTAGTGGTGATGATGGTGATGATAATGGTGATAATGATGGTATGATGGTAGTGATAATGGCGATGATGTTGGTGATGGGGATAGTAGTGGTGATGGTGATGATGATGGTAATGGTGGTGATTATGAGGATGGTGGTGATGATGGTGATGGTGATAATGATGGTATTAGGATAGTGATGATGATGATGGTGATGGTGGTGATGATGGTGGTGATAATGATGGCATGATGGTAGTGATAATGGTGATGATGTTGGTGATGGGGATGGTAGTGGTGATGATAGTGGTGATTATGAGGATGGTGGTGATGATGGTGATGGTGATAATAATGGTGACGACGGTATTATGATAGTGATGATGGTGATGATGGTGCTGATAATGGTGATAATGATGGTATGATGATAGTGATAATGGTGATGATGTTGGTGATGGGGATGGTAGTGGTGATGATAGTGGTGATTATGAGGATGGTGGTGATGATGGTGATGGTGATAATAATGGTGACGACGGTATTATGATAGTGATGATGGTGATGATGGTGCTGATAATGGTGATAATGATGGTATGATGATAGTGATAATGGTGATGATGTTGGTGATGGGGATGGTAGTGATGATGATGATGATGATAGTGATGGTGATCATAATAAGGATGATGATGGTGATGATGACAGTGGTCACTGCAATGATGACAGTAGTGATGATGAAGATGATGGTGATGACAGTGATAATGATGATAAACATGACACAGTGATGATTACCACGTACTGAATCCTAATAAGCCAGAAATTATGCTAACCGTATTCACCTTCACCACAACCCTGAGTGGATATTATTAATATTATTATTATTACTGTTTATATAATAATAACATTCTCATTCTCTAGATAAAGAAGCTGAGCCTCACAGACTCCAAGTAACTACCCCAAGGTCACACTTCTAGAAAGCAGTAGAGGTTTGATTTAAACCCAAGCCAAATCTCCCCATCTCCCGAGTCCTTGCTGTTCAAGTGATAGATGATGTTCCTCTCTATACACACCCACTGCCAATCTTAGTGCAGGCAAAACATAAATTAGAGCATAACCTGTTCTATTTCACTTTGCTTTATTGAGCTTCACAGAGAATGTGTTTTTGCAAACTGGAGGTTTGTGGCAACTCTGCAACGAGAAAATCTATTAGCATGATTTCTCCAACAGCACATGCTCACTTCATATCTCTGTGTTACATTTGGGTAATTATTGCACTATGTCAAATTTTTCGTAATTATTATATCTGTTAGGATGACCCATGGTCAGTCATCTTTGATGTTACTATTGTTCTGGGGTGTCATGAACCACACCCATATAAGATAGGAAACTTAATAAAAGTTCTGTGTGTTCTGACTGTTCCACTGACCAGCTATTCTCCCACCTCTCTCCCTCTCCTTGGGCCCCCCTATGCCCTGAGACACAATAATATTGAAATTAGGTCAAGTAATAACCCTACAGGGGCCCCTACGTGTCCAAGTGAAAGGAAGAGTCACACATCTCTCATTTTAAATCAAAAGCTAGGAGTGATTAAGCTTAGCAAGGAAGGCATGTTGAAAGCTGAGTCAGGCTAAAAGTGAGGCCTCCTGCACCAAACAGTAAGCCAACATGTGAATGCAAACAAAATGTTCCTGAAGGAAATTAGAAGGGCTACTCCAGTGAACACGTAAATGATAAGTGAAACAGGCCTTAGTGCTGATAGGGAGAAGGTTTGAGTCATCAAACTTTGGTGATCAAGACGGTCACAACATTCATTTAAACCAAAGCCTAATCCAGAGCAAAGCCCTAACTCCCTTCAATTCTCTGAAGGCTGAGAGAGGTGAGGAAGCTGCAGGAGAAAGGCTGGAAACCAGCAGAGGTTTATTCATGAGGGTGAAGGAAAGAAGCCATCTCCATAACAGGAAAGTGCGAGGTGAAGCAGCAAGTGCTGACGGAGAAGCTGCAGCAAGTTCTCCATAAGATCTCGCTGAGATCACTGATGAAGGTGGCCACACTAAACAACAGATTTTCAATGTAGACCACACAGTCTTCTGTTGAAAGAAGATGGCATTTAGGACTTTCATAGCTAGACACAAGAAGTCAATGTCTGGCTTAAAAGCTTCAAAGGACAGGCTGTCTTGTTAGGGGCTAATGCAGCTGGTGACTTTAAGTTGAAGTCTATGCTAATATATCATTCAAAAAAAACCGACGGCCCTTAAGAATGATGCTAAATCAATCGGCTGGGCGCGGTGGCTCATGCCTGTAATTCCAGCACTTTAGGAGGCCGAAGTGGGCGGATCATGAAGTCAAGAGATAGAGACCAGCCTGGCCAACATGGTGGAACCCCGTCTCTACTAAAAATACAAAAATTAGCTGGGTATGGTGGCGGGCACCTGTAGTCCCAGCTACTTGGGAGGCTGAGGCAGCAGAATCGCTAGAACCCAGGAGCAGGATGTTGCAGTGAGCCGAGATCACGACACTGCACTCCAGCCTGGTGACAGAGTGAGAGTCCGTCTCAAAAAACAAAACAGAACAAACAAACAAAATCAACTCTATCTGTGCTCTATAAATGGAACAACAAAGCCTGGATGACAGCACATCTGTTTATAGCACATGTTACTGAATATTGTAAGCCTGCTGTTGAGACCTAATGCTCAGAAAAAGAGATTCTTTTCCAAGTATTACTGCTCCTTGACAATGCACCTGGTCACTCAAGAGAGCTGATGGAGATGTACAAGGAGGTAAACATTTTCATGCCTGCATACACAATATCCATTTTGCAGTCCATGGATTAAGGATTAATTTTGACTTTCAAGTCTTATTATTTAACCATGTATCTTGTAAGACTATAGCTGCCATAGATTCCTCAGATGGAGCTGGGCAAAGTCAACTGAAACCTTCTGGAAAGAATTTAGCATTCCAGATGCCATTAAGAATATGCACGTTTCATAAGAGGAGGTGGAAATGTCAACATTAAGTTTAGAAGAAGTTAATTCCAACCCTTATAAATGACTTTTTTTTTTTTTTTTTTTTGAGACGGAGTCTCACTCTGTCATCCAGGCTGGAGTGCAGTGGGGCGATCTTGGCTCACCACAACCTCCACCTCCCACCTCAGCCTTCTGAGTAGCTGGGACTACAGGTGCCCACCACCCCACCCAGCCAATTTTTTGTATTTTTAGTAGAGACGGGGTTTCACTGTTAGCCAGAATGGTCTTGATCTCCTGACCTGGTGATCTGCCCGCCTCGGCCTCCCAAAGTGCTGGGACTACAGGCGTGAGCCACTGCGCCCAGCTAAGAATATTCACGATTCATAAGAGGTGAAAATATCAATATTAACTTTGGAAAAAGTTGATTCCAACTCTCATGGATGACTTTGAGGGATTCAAGCCTTCGGTGGAGGAAGGAACTGCAGATGTGGAAATAACAAGATAACTGGCATTAGAAGTGGGACTGAAGATGGGACTGAATTGCTGCAACCTCATGAGAAGACTTGAATGGATGAGGAGTTGCCTCTTTGGGATGAGCAGAGGAAGTGGTTTCCCGAGATGGAATCTACTCCTGGTGAAGATGCTGTGAACACTGTTGAAATGACCACACAGGATCTAGAATATTCCATAAACTCAGTGGATAAAGCAGTGCAGGGTGTGAGAAGATTTCATCCAATTTTGAAATAAGTTTTACTGTGGGTAAAATGCTATCAAACAGCATTGCACACTACAGAGAAATCGTTTGTGAGTCAATGCAGCAAACTTCATTGCTGTCTTATTTTATGGAATTGCCACAGCCACCCCAGCCTTCAGCAACCACCATTCTGATCAGTTGGCAGCCATCAACATGAGGCAAGACACTCCACCAGCAAAAAGATTACAGGCCACTGAGGAGGCAGGTGACTCTTAAGTATTTTTAACAATAAAGTATTTTTTTAATTAAGGTATATACATTGCTTTTTTAGACATGATGCTATTACATACTTAATAGACTAGAGTGTAAATATAACTTTTATGTGCACTGGGAAAGCAAAAAAAGTGTGTGCCTCATTTTATTGCAAGATTCATTTTATTGCAGTGGTCTGGAACCAGATTCACTATCTCTAAGATATGCCTGTTATGTGAGTCATTGAGAATACTGAAGAAGATGTTGATGTTGACGTCATTTCTGGATCAGAAGAAATACTCCCTTTGTTCAGACCTTCCAGGCTGCAGACAAACCCGCGCCCCAGCCTCTGGTGGACCAGCCATCCTCTCCACGTCTGCCGGCTGGAGCCGCACTCATCCTTTCCACTGGGGCCGAGGTCTCACGATGTCATCCCCCTGGCCTCCTGCAGGCTGAGCTGACCACTGGGCACCCTGGGTGGGAACACGGTGAGCTACTCCGACTGCCTGCGGCCCTCAGGCCAGCTGACCGGCCCTGCGCCCTTTCCTGTCCGGCCCGTGAGTCTCGGTCTCTTCACTCTGCATTTCCTGTCTCCCAGGAAGGTGGGAGCAGTGCTGATTTTCATATTTTGCCTTAGGATGTTTCTCCTCACTCTCTCCCTGGCAGGCAGGAGTTGGTCCCTCTGTCACTCAATCTCCTGAAGGCTGTGATGTCCAGATCCTTCCGAAACCTGCTGCGTGCCTGGCCCCAGGGGCTCAAGACACAGAAAACCTGCAAATGGATGTAACGAGATCTCCGAGACCCAAACCAGGCTGTCTTCTCCCTTATCTCCAGAAAGGCAGTACATACGGCATGAGCCCTGGGTGGTGATGGAGTGGGACAGGGGCTGACACGGTCAGGAGCTGTGGAGATGGAGTTTGTGGCTGACATCAGCCTTGTGATGATGTACACACCGATCCCGGAAAGTTCTCAGGACTTCTTCAGGCCAGCCTCAGTTCTCCGTAAGTTCCCTTCATACCACAAAGGCCCTCAGCCACAAAAGGGAGCTGTGTCTTAGCACAGATGAACCATCCACATCTTCCTGTCCTTACTACTCCTCCCCATCTCTCTCTCCCCCTACATCTGTCTCAGTACCACTGCAACATCCAGCCAGTTAAGTGCTTCTCCCTGCCCCAGCCTGAGCTGCCTGAGGACAGGCGTTTCTTTTTTTTTTGAGTTGGAGTCTCACTCTTTCGCCAGGCTGGAGTGCAGCAGTGCAATCTTGGCTCACTGCAACCTCCGCCTCCCGGGTTCAAGCAATTCTCCTGCCTCAGCCTCCAGAGCAGCTAGGACTATGGGTGCCCGCCACCACGCCCAGCTAATTTTTGTATTTTTAGTAGAGACAGAGTTTCGCCATGTTGGCCAGGATGGTCTCGATCTCTTGACCTCATGATCCATCTGCCTCGGCCTCCCAAAGTGCTGGGATTATAGGTGTGAGCCACCATGCCCAGCCATTTGTCTTTTTCTTTGCATAACCAAACCAGAGCTAGTAAACGTGGATGGCACTGAACGGCATTGGATCAACATTCCAGACATGGAACACTCCTGGGTAATATCATCCAACAGTCAAGAAAGGTCTGGACTTCACAGAGGGGCTGACAGGAGTTTCTGCCTACTGAGCCTTGCTTGTATTCAGTGGACCATGCAGACCGTTAACTACAGCAACGATCCTATGAGGGGAGGCTACGCCACCGAGGTCTGCAGAGTTGTAAGCCACAGAGCTAGGGTTGGCCATGCTGTTGAACCAAGTGATACACCTACACCCCTCTTAGTACAGTTCATGGTCAAGCTCAAATCAAAACCAAAGAGCAGGCTAGGCAACATAGGGAAACCGTCTCTACAAAAAATAAAAAATTTAAAAAATTAGCCAGGCATGATGGTACGTGTCTGCAGTCCCAGCTACTCTGGAGGCTGAGATAGAAGGGTCCCTTCAGCTAGGAGGTTGAGGCTGCTGTGAACTATGATTGCACTGCCGCATTCCAGCCTGGGTGACAGAGCAAGACCCTGACTCAGAACAAAACAAAAGAAAAAATGGAGAGAGTAAGGGAAGGTCACTCACACTTGGTTCACATGAGTTACAAGTATTCTGCAAGGTGAGAGGCTAAGAACTGAGACTACTGGACTGTGGGCAGAACGCGGGCACTGGAGACAGGTTGAGGCAGCTGCGTTTGGCCTGAGTCTGCCACTTATGCTGAGTTATGAGTCACTCGGGCTGCTGTGGCAAAGCACCACAGAACAGGCTGCTTAAACCACAGACATTTATTGTCTCCCATTCTGGAAGCCATAAGTCTGAGATCAAGATGTCTGCAGGGCTGGTTCCTCCAGAGGCCTCTCTTCCTGGCTTGCAGACGGCCGCCTTCTGTGTCCTCAGGTGGTTGTCCCTCTATGCGTATCTGCATCCTCACCTCCTCTTCTCATAAGGGACTCCAGTCCAGTGGGATCAGGGCCCACCCTAAGAACTTCATTTAACTTGATAGCCTCTGTAAAGACCCAATCTCCAAATAAAGTCTCATTCTGAGGTCCTGGGCTACGACTTCATTCGATATAGAAATTTTGGTGGGGGACAGACTTAGCCCACAGCACTGAATGACCACGGGCACGTCTCTACAACCCACCGAGGGCCACCACCTGACTGTGGTGGGACATGTCCACACTGATGAGTAGGACACATAAACAACGGTGGATCAGCAAACCAGCGCCGAAAAGTATCCGGCCTGCCAGGGTCACAGGAGCTTCTTGGGCAAGGCTGTTTTGATTTATAGCAATGTAGCAAGAGAGTTTCCTGTGAGAGACTAAATTGCTTTACAAATCTGTTTTGGGCCCTGTAAAATGGCGATGATGACAGTTGATTTTGGAAGATTGTAGTGAGGGCAAGGGAGTGTCTAGACAAAGGTTGAGAAAATGGTACATATTATACCATATAAAATAGATCTTATTGCCGTGGGTTATATGAAGGCTGTGGAAAGGTCCATCCTCAAGGCTTGGATTACACAGATGGATTCAGGGACCTCCACCTCTATGGCATCTGCTAATTCACCTTCCTCAGGTGAGACTTACATCCACCTTCCTCTTGACTTCTACCCAAGGAGCCCAGGAAAAGCCAAGAGAACAAGGGGGAGGAAATGCCAGAGCATCTCAGGTCGTGGCCCCATGGGGACATTCCCTATTCAGGATCTGGAGCCAGAAACGCAGACCTCGAGGACAGTCAAGATGCCAGCTCTGCAAACGCGTGTAAACAGCGTTCAGCAAGGACTTAAGAAAGCTGGAAAGAAATCCAAGTTTCTGGCCGGGCGCGGTGGCTCACGCTTGTAATCCCAGCACTTTGGGAGGCCGAGGCGGGCGGATCACGAGGTCAGGAGATCGAGACCACGGTGAAACCCCGTCTCTACTAAAAATACAAAAAAATTAGCCGGGCGTGGTGGCGGGCGCCTGTAGTCCCAGCTACTCGGAGAGGCTGAGGCAGGAGAATGGCGTGAACCCGGGAGGCGGAGCTTGCAGTGAGCCGAGATTGCGCCACTGCACTCCAGCCTGGGCGACAGAGTGAGACTCCATCTCAAAAAAAAAAAAAAAAAAAGAAATCCAAGTTTCTGAGCACATCATTCATTACAAAGAAGCGCATTTCACATTCAGAATTTCCTCCGCAGTTATGGTTTCTGTCATCATCAATTTCTGCATGATGCTTTTTTTTTTTTTTTTTTTTTTTTTTTTTGAGACGGAGTCTCGCTCTGTCACCCAGGCTGGAGTGCAGTGGCGCGATCTCGGCTCACTGCAGGCTCCGCCCCCCGGGGTTCACACCATTCTCCTGCCTCAGCATCCCGCGTAGCTGGGCCCGTCATAAACAAAAGCTTGGCAGGGGCCACAGAAAGGTGCATGCAGGCGTCTTCGGGCCTTTGATAGCTGTTCACGTGCAATCCATGTACTTGCACGCCTCTGACAAATAACCAACATCAAGGTCACCCCAAACTATGATTGGTTTATTCCCAAATGCAGTTATCCAAATGAAATAATACTTCTTACTGTGGACAGAGGCCCATTGGGCTGGTACTTGTAGTGGCAAACACTAAAACCCTGGCACGGGTAACACACAAAGCTGAAATCAGACATGTCAATGGAACAGGGAAATGCGGGGTGACCTCGACTCAGAAGGACAGCCTGGTCGGAGGGTGCTGAGGTGCAGGAGTCAGGCTTAGTGCTTCTGTATGTTTAAACGCCAATAAAGGGTAACGTAGCTGTGGATTCGTTTTTCCAATTAGAACATTTTTCACACAGTGAAAGCTTCATGGCAGCCACTGGATGCTGTGGCGAAGTGCTGGGCAGACTGTATCTCCAGGCGATTAGTAAGAGGCTGCCTGTCTGTCTCTGCTATTGTCAAGGTGATGTTAAACTGGGAGACACTGCTTGGTTCTGCCAGCGGTCCATGGACTCCTTGGGGGTGACTTAATCTTCCTCTTTTCACAGCCATGATTTCAGGCAGAGCCATTGTAAAGCAGAGATCAGATGCTGGCCAGAGAAGTCCCTTTAGGAGCTATAAATTGAAGTGAAGTAACAGGCAGCCATGGAGGGGGAGTTATAATTAAAAAGTCCTGACTGCAGACACAAAACACTTACTATGTGCCCACGGCCTGGCTCGTAAGCATGTTAAACACATCATCTCTTCCTGATGTTCTCCAGGAGGCAGCATTCGCACCCCCAGGCCCAAAGAGGAATGCTCCAAAAATGCCAGATCGTTCCCAGAGCCTCACATCTGCAAGAGGAGGAGCTGGGATTAAGGGGGTCCCTGAGGCTGAGCTAATGAGTCCAACTCCATCCTGGCAGCACACAGACGGAGCCATGAGTCAGGAAGATTAAGCCAGCAGGAGGTGAGAAAGTGGATTAGAGACGAGGCCACAGAGGCGAGTGAGGCTGCTGCCGGGACGCAGATGCTGCTCGGAAGCTGTGGTGCGGGAGGCCTTGTCCGCCCAGAAGGGAGGGCAGCGAGGGAAGGGTGGAGGCTGGCGGTGAGGCAGAGTTGGAGCCAGGCCAGAGGAATCGCCCAGGTCCAACCTCAGAGCAAAGATGCTGGAAAAAAGCCCCACCCTTGGATTTAACACAGAAAAGTAAAAACTGATGATCTGCGGCCCTGGTATTGCCACCCTCTGGATAAGCCTTACCAACTTGGGATGCCAGCAAAGAGGGGATGGCTGCTCCTCACCAGCATGGCCCCAAACCACAATACTCCCCCCACAGTGTGGGATGTACAGAGCTTTGCTACAGAACTTGTAGTAATTCCAGACCAAAGCCACTTTTCCCATACATTGTTTTCTCCATGAGATTTAAGTAGGTATTAACTCTAAGCTAAGGATGAAGAGCACCTCAAGTCAGACGTTTTATGTGCAGGCTACGGAGACCCTGCAAACTGGGCCAATCTCTCCCATACACAAAGCACGAACCCAATACGTAACAGAGGAAAGGTCCACATATAATCCTTACAATATTTGCTTTAAGTGATGTGTAAGAAAATAAAGTCCTTCTCTGCCTTTATCGAGGATGCCCTGTGACATGAATAATAACCAATATGATCAAGGCTTGACTTTCCATGGCAACTTTCATTGGAGGGCCCCAGGGCCTTCCCTTTTGTCCTAAACAATTTGTAACTTACCAGTTCCTTGACTAAAATAGTCAAGTGTAAACCACTCCTCTTAAGCAAAGGGAGGCTAGTTTTCATTGCTGTATTACAAAGACAGTGGAGGCAGAGGGAAGGCTGAGGGGCTGGGGAGCAGCACTCTCTTTGGTCTTAGCAACCAGTTAATGAAACCACAAAGGAAATCAGATTCCAGGCCTTCTACCTCCCCAAGAGGTAATCCAAATGCATACTACAAAGGACATGGCGGGACTACTCAAAGTGGAGACCAAAGATCCTAACCACGTTTTTCTATAATCAAGAGAATGGATAGATTGGTGAATGAATGGATGGAGGGAGGGAGGGGTGAAGTGGGTAGGAGGATGAGTGGATGCATGGATGGATGGCTGGGTAGGTGGGTGGCTGGGTGGGTGGATGGATGGCTGGCTGGCTGGCTGGATGGCTGGCTGGCTAGATGGCTGGCTGGATGGCTGGCTGGCTGGGTAGATGGGTGGCTGGGTGGATGCACGGATGGAAGGATGGAGGGATGGACATACGGACAGATGGACGGCTGGCTGGCTGGCTGGCTGGGTAGGTGGGTGGCTGGGTGGATGCACGGATGGATGGATGGATGGATGGCTGGCTGGCTGGCTGGCAGGCAGGCAGGCAGGCTGGCTGGCTGGCTAGATGGATGGATGAGTGAGTGGAGGGGGGATGTGGATGGGTTGGAGGGTCAGGGGATGGGTGGGTAGGTGGGTGGAAGTATAGAGTGGAGTGGTCTAGGGGGCCTCCCTGGTTAGGCTGGAGTCAGTGTTGGGCCACACTCCATGGACTCAAAATTTTTGAATAAAGACCATTATCATGTTACCATCTTCTGCCCAAGACCTTTTTGGTGACTTTTCTTTTAGGGCAGAAAATGTGCTTATGTCAAGACCACATACACCTAAACTTCTAATTAAGTCTATAATCCCAGAAGAATTTCATTTAGCGAACAAGCAGCTGGGAGAGAACATTCTGGAACAAAACATCTGAAACTGAAAGGGCAGCCCAAAGGAAAACTAAGTATTTTTTTTTTAGAGAAGGGCTCTCATTATGTTGCCCAGGTGATGCCCCTGCCTGAGCCTTCCGAGTAGCTGGGATTACAGGTATGCACCTACTGCTCCCGGCTACATTCGTTGATAAGAGACCTTTTACCTTTCTCAGTGGACTGGGTGACTTGACAGTGCAGAAAGCCCCTCCGTGGCAGGAGGCCCGGGGTGGGCACTGGACGCAGCACAGGTGGCAGTGGAGGGGCTCATCTCCAGCAGGAGAGGCAAAGAACTGAGAAAGATTCCCTCTCAGTCCACGCGCGGTGCCACTCCATCAATGGCGATGGCCAGAGCAGGCATCTGGGGAGGGGAGCGGGGGGAACGGGAAGTGACTGCCAGCAGGGGTGGGGTTTCCTCTTGGGGGGATGGAAGCTTCCCAAGATTCACAGTGGTGATGGGCTCACTCATCCGTGAATTTCCTAAAATCCAATGACTTGCAAAATTCCAATGGGTGAATTATACGGCATGTATATTACATCTCAATTTTTTTTTTTTTTTGAGACGGAGTCTTGCTCTGTCGCCCAGGCTAGAGTACAGTGGCACGATCTCGGCTCACTGCAACCTCTGCCTCCCAGGTTCAAGCAATTCTCCTGCCTCAGCCTCCTGAGTAGCTGGGATTATAGGCATGCACCACCACTCCTGGCTAATTTTTGTATCTTTAGTAGAGATGGAGTTTCACCATGTTGGCCAGGCTGGTCACGAACTCCCGACCTCAAATGATCCGCCCACCTCGGCCTCTCAAAGTGCTGGGATTACAGGCATGAGCTGAGAAACTGCAAAGATGCAGGCCTCACATCTTAAATCCTCTCTCCAGGACAGCCCCACCGGCTTTGTCATAGGGAAGTGTCTGTGGGTCTCCAGCTTTCCCTGCCCTTCCCAGTGTCCCAGCCTCCAGCACCATTTCTCTGGGGCCTCCATCTCTTCTTATCCTTCTCCTCTCACCAGAGGCCAAGATTACCCTTTTCAAATATAAACAATGTCACATGCTCTGTACCAAACTTCTGCCCATCAAACACAACCATGGCCTCCTTGTCATGACCCTACACCTGGACGCCCACTGCCCACCTCTGCTGCCTCACACTGCTCCTGCAGTCCTCAGCCTTCTCTGCTGAGTCAATGCACCAAGTTCATGCATACCTCAGGCTGGCTGTCCCCGAAAGCCCTCACCCCAGAAGATTCCAAGCAAAGACCCTCTGCCGTCATCTCAGGCTTAGTGAAGCCATTGGTGCCTCACCCCACAGAGGCAAGGGTTTAAGTGAATTCACTCACTCCATAGCCAGATACCCAGCATTCACTCGGTTGTGCCGGCTGATGGGGTACAAGGATGACCAGAGCCTGCACTAGCTGTCCTCGTGGAGAGGAATTGCTGCCCAGCCGCTCCCCAGGCACTTAGCCGTGAAATCCCCCTGCGAAGAAAGGAGAAGCCATAGAGCCACGGAATCCTCAGGAAAAAATCCACTGACTTGCACACTTCCAATAGGTGTGTGCCCAGACTAGGGAGGACATGATTTTTTTTCTTTTTTTTTTTTTTTTTTTTTGAGATGGAGTCTCGCTTTTGTCACCCAGGCTGGAGTGCAGTGGCACGATCTCAGCTCACTGCAACCTCCACCTCCCAGGTTCAAGCAATTCTCTTGCCTCAGCCTCCTGAGTAGCTGAGATTACAGGTACTGGCCACCACACCCAGGTAATGTTTGTATTTTTAGTTAAGATGGGGTTTCACCATGTTGGCCAGGCTGGTCTCGAACTCCTGACCTCAGGCGATCCACCTGCCTCAGCCTCCCAAAGTGCTGGGATTACAGGCGTGAGCCACTATGTCCAGCCAAGGAGGACCTGATTTTTATCCTCAAACCGAGAAGAAGTCACAGGAGGGCTGGGCTCAGCAGTGGCCACGGTGTTCACATGTACACAACCACCCGAGGCCTCGCCTGGAGAACTTCTGACAGTCTGGTCTGAAGCTGTCCTGGTTCCCCAAGAGGAAGACGACAGGAAGGGTGGGGTGGTGATGAAGACTGAGGGAACAACACAGGCTTGCAGGGGTCTAGAAGGTACAGTGACCAGACTTAGGGAGGGACTGGCTGTAGGAGCTGTAGAGATGGAAGCTCAGGAGGACGCCTACATTCTGGTTGCAACGGCTGACTCAAAGATGGTCCCCACGGCCAAAAAGTGGAAAGAACCCAGCTGACCATCAAGTGGGAACGGACTCACAAGATGTGGTCCCTCCATGCAAGATGGCAGGAATCAGAACAAGGCTCAACAAGGCTCTGCTAAACGCCACCCTGGGGATGGACCTCAAAGCCATCATGCTTCAGCCTCAATGTCCACCAAGACTGGATCAAGAAAACGTGGTGCATATGTACGACGGAATACTACTCAGCCATAAAAAAAAGGAGATCATGTCGTTTGCAGCAACAGGGATGGAACTGGAGACCATTATCTTACATGAAAGGACTCAGAAACCAAAACTCAAATCCTGAATGTTCTCACTTATAAGTGGAAGCTAAATAATGTGTGTGCAGGAATGCAGAGCACAGAATGATGGACACAGGAGACTCAGAGGGTGGGAGGGGGGTGAGGGGTGAGAAATTACTTAACAGTTACGAAGTACATCATTCAGGTGATGGTCACACGAAAAGCCCACACTTTACCCTCTATGCAACATTCCCATGTAATAAAACTGCATTTGTACCTATTCAATTTATACCCAAAAAAGCCGATTATGCTGAGTCAAAGAAGCCAGGCACAGAAGGCCACATGTTGCTTGACTCCGTGTCTATGAAGTGTCTGGAATAAGCAAATCCACACAGACAGAAAGTGGCTTGCTGGTCACCAGGGGCTGGAAGTGGGAGTGGGGATCCACTGCAACCCAGCACAAGGGAGCTTTGGTGGGGGGGGATGGAAACCTCCCACACCTGGATGGTGGTGACAGGTGCACAACTCAGCAACTCCACTAGGAATCATCAAATGGTATTCTTTTGTTTGTTTTTTTGAGATGGAGTTTCGCTCTTGTTGCCCAGGCTGGAGCGCAGGGGCGCGATCTCCATTCACTGCAACCTCCACCTCCCAGGTTCAAGGGGTTCTCCTGCCTCAGCCTCCTGAGTAGCTAGGATTACAGGCATGCACCACCATGCCCAGCTAATTTTTTGTATTTTTAGTAGAGACGGGATTTCACCATGTTGGCCAAGCTGGTCTCAAACTCCTGACCTCAGGTGATCCACCCACCTCAGCCTCCCACAGTGCTGGAATTACGGATGTGAGCCACCATGCCCAGCCCTGAATTGTATTCTTAAAGTAAGTTAATCTTATAATTTATAAATTATAACTCAAGAAAACTTTTTGAAAAAAAATAAAGCTTTTTTTTAGTCCTTTTTAAAAAAAATCCTTTTTAAAAAAAAGGTTTAAAATCCTTAAAGTCCTTTTAAAAAAAAAAAAAGGTTAACTGCTATCTAAGAGAGCAAATAACAGTGGGGCCAGGTCTGGAGGTTCCTAGGGAAGATCAGGGTCACAGCATTGGTTTTGCACAACTTGAGTTGAGGGGCATCTGGGCTTTCAACTGAGAAGGTGTCGGGGGGAAATAAGTCCCGGCCCCACCCCCAAGGGAGGCTACGGTGGGAGATGTGACTGTGGATGCTGTGTGAATGGAAATTCTATCACCGCCAGGGTGCTGGCTGCAGGGAGCTAGGCCTGGCCGAGGAGCCCTCCCGCCACCCACTCCCCAGCAGGCCCAGGTGTTGAAGAGAATGCAGCAGAAGGTAAATCTGACCAGAACCGGCTTTCTGTCTGGAAAAATCCACCCGAGGGAGTCAAGGACAAACCTTCTCGAAGTGGAATTAAGAGGCTGCCATTCAGGATCATGACCACCCAGGCTATGGACTCCATCAACTCCTAGAAGAAGACACCCAGCTCTCACCTCGCAGGGGCCAGGAACAAGGAGTCAGACACACACACAGCAAAGCATCAAAACGCAGCTTCTATCGGTAACAAACCACCCCTGCACCAGCTGTCCAGAGCCCTCTCTCACAATGGGCAGGCTCACTCACAAAGCAAAGCACCCGAATGCAGCTTCTAACAGTAACGAACCACACCCCGTCACAATGGTGGGGCGGGGGACGGGGGGGCGCACACACACAGCAAAGCACCCAAATGCAGCTTCTAACAGTAACAAACCACCCCTGCACCGGCCATCCAGAGCCCCCTCTCACAATGGGCAGGGGCCTCATGGTCTCTGAGGATGAGGAGCCAGCCCCAGGTACAGGAGGGGAAGATAGGCTCAGACGTTGCCAGGACAGGTAGAGTCCTCCCAACATTCAAAAGTAGAGGAATCCTCAAATACAAAATGCAAATGCAGTCATTACGTGCCTGTGACCAAAAAGAGGGGATTAAATCCTGAAGGCGGAGGAGGTGAAACCTGCTTGCTCTTGGGGTTCTATTTTAACCCACAATAATAAGCAGGCGGGCCAAGGCCACTTTGGAATCAAGCATATCCGGCCGGGCGCGGGGGCTCACGCCTGTAATCCCAGCACTTTGGGAGGCTGAGGTGGGAGGATCACTTGAGCCCAGAAGTTGGAAACCTCTCTGGACAATATAGTGAGACTCTGTCTCTACTAAAAAGGAAAAAAATTCCCAGTGTGGTGACGTGCACTTGGGAAGCTGAGGCAGGGGGATCCCTTGAGCCAAGGGTGCAGTGAGTCGTGATTGCACCACTGAACTCCAGCCTGAGTGACACAGCAAGGCCCTATTTCAAAAAAAAAGAAAAAGAAAAAGAAAAATCTGAGAGTCCATTTGAAAGCAGCAGACAGAGAGGACATCCCCGTCAGCAGGTGCGTGCCACAGGGTGAAGCAGCACAGCGGGAATGAGAGGGCAGGGCCCTCCCAGCATGGCAAAGGTAGTGGGGATTCTGAGTGACTGTACAGGCGGGGAGAGAGGGAGGACAGGTGAGTGACAATGCATGGTCTTTGAGGGGGTCAGGATGGCAGTGCAAATGCTTTTTCCTAAATGAAGTACCCCACTGGAAGATGCATGTGCTTTATAAATGGAAGCACTGACTCAAGCACAGAACAAGACACTCATTTTCCCGAAGCGTCTGCCGGGAGGTGGGCCAGGTCAGAAGGATCGGCCCTCAGAGTGACAGCTTCAGCTGAGCTACTCGGTGCCAGTCCTCGGGGAGAGGCGGACACGGGGCTGACGTATACACCCCAGGAGAGCCTGAGAAAGGCCGCCACAGCCATGTTCTATTTTCTTCTCTGCTCTCCTTGCAACGTGGCATTCACTGTGGATTAAAAGAGAAACCACTTCGGGCCACGGGGCCAGTTTTCTTCCCTCTTCCTCATTCACGCTCCCCCAGAAATAACAGAGCTCACCGTAGTTTGTATTGATTTTGGCACATGCCACTTGTTTTAAAGGCCACGCTGAATGTCCGGCGCCAGCACTCCACCACTGTGCATTTGAGAGGATGCAGAGATGCTGCCCTCCCTGTGCCCAGAGCCCACCCCACCACTCCCTGCGTGGCCCGGGAAGCCCACCCACACAAGACTATTCAAGTGAGGGCTCCGGTTGTGCCTGAAGGGTCGTGAGCACTGCTAGAGGCTCTCACTCAATGACTTAAAGCTTCAGTCCCACTGGAGGGTGAGGCTCAGAAACAGCACTCACTTGGCCAGCAGCAGTAGGCCAGGACAGCAGGGGAGGAGGGGCGGCATCGGGGGAGAAGAGGGGCCGCCCACGTGCTTCTCCAGCACCAACTCCCAGCTGGTGGGCACTGGGGCCTCGGTGCAGACTCACTCGGCAGCTCCTGGCTGGCTCCTCCGGGCAGGGTTCCAGGAACTGTCTCGTGTCCTTGGCTACACAGAGGACTCAGCCCCACACGGGATTTCTCACACGGGAACAGTATCTGCTTTGTTGCTGAGAGCTCACTCCCGGGGGATTTCTGGTTTCAGCCTCCAGGGGCTTTGTTTGTCTTGAACAGAGTGAAGAAAAGTGGTCTTCAGAAGGTTCCAGAAACAACCAGGCTCCCACGAGTGGAGACTAAACCCTGAGGAGGCCCTGACTTTCACGAGGAGGTGCTGTAGGTTAAATCTGGGCTGGAGCAGAGCTGTGGCTCCATCCGTCACTCCAACAGGTCTCCAGTGCCTCTAGCAAAGTGGGCAGAACACCTGCTGGGGAAACAGCCCCTGCCCTGCAAGGGAAAGATTACCCTGCCAAGGAAAGCGTCAAACAGGCAGGGAGGCAGGACCCGGCCAGGTGTACAAGGCCCCTGATCTTCCGACACCCTTGCCCCAGTGCCGATGGAGCACCTAGCTGGCCGAGATGACTGCGGCCTCCCTTCTACGTGGCTGATGACAGCCTCCGAGTGTGGATAGCACCAGCAGGAGGGTGGACCCAGGAGAACAAAAACAGTAATGGGCCCCTTGTGGGTGCTCCCCGGGCTGGACGCAATGGCTCACTTCACAAGTGGTGTTTGTGTCCTGACAGGTGGAACCCCAAGGCTCAGACCTGACCCTCACCCAAAAGTGTAGAGTGAATGGCGAGGGGGACGTGATTCTGACTCATGCCAGGACAACTGGGGCCGGGGCTGCTTCCCACGCAGCGCTGCCTGCTGGCCGCCTTCCTGCCGGGAATTCGATTTGCAGGTGCAAATCAGCCCAGTACCAAGCAGTTGGTGGCATACCCAATGCCAGCATCCCAGAGCTTCCATCCAGCAGATTTCAAGGCCCAAGGCTGGATGCCCCCAGGACAGTGGCTCTGCCCCTCACTGGCTCTGAAGTCTGACCCCCCTGTTCCCATATGTAAACTGGGATTAAGCATAAACCCTCCTCATGACTAGGAGGGAGCAGTGGGGCTCCCTGGGCTGGCTGGTGTCCTACGCCTTCCTCTGCCTGCAGATTACACGCTGCGTTCCGTTTGAGTGTATGGGACACATGCCCTGTGGACAGGTGTGTTATCCCTCAACAGAGATGCTCACAGTGCCGTCTACCTCAAGGCTGACAGCACTTTGGGAGGCCGAGGTGGGCAGATCACCTGAGGTTAGGAGTTCGAGACCAGCCTGGCCAACATGGTGAAACCCCCTCTCTACTAAAAATACAAAAAAAAAAAAAATTATCCGGGTGTCATGGTGGGTGCCTGTAATCCCAGCTACTCAGGAGGCTGAGGCAGGAGAATTGCTTGAATCTGGGAGGTGAGAGACAGAGACTGCTGTGAGCTGAGATCGTGCCATTGCACTCCAGCCTGGGCAAGAGAGTGAGACTCCTTCTCAAACAAACACCAAGAAGATGTGACTTTGCTCCTCCTCCAACTTCCACCATAATTGTGAGGCCTCCCCAGCCACATGGAACTGTGAGTCCATTAAACCTGTTTCTCATTATAAATTACTCAGTCTCGGGTAGTTAGCAGCGTCGTTATTACCAGCATGAGAATGGGCTAATACAACGTCTCAGGAGAGACAGGGATTCCAGGCCCTGCACGTGGACCCCATTCTCCCAGCCCTGGGCCTGCTCATCTGCAAAGGCAAACAGACGGCCAAATCTAACTTCACGATGGAGCCAAACGGAACTCACTACGCAAACCAACAGAAAGCCCAAGCTGCTGACAGCCAACCGGGACGAGACGGGGAGAAACGTCAGGGAAGCCACAGGGACCCCACACAGACACAAAATGAACCAAAGCAAGAAAGGCAGCACGCAAACCTCCGACAGTCTATGAGCTGCATGAAAACTCCCCACGATTAAAGGAAGAAAAGCCCCCAAGAATGCCTGATGCCAGGGAGGACAAAAATAAGACAGAAAACCTACCAAACAAACAACTCAAGAGAGTATTTTCAAAAAGAGAGAGTGCAGGGCTGTGGAAACAAACAAAAACTCAAAGGAGCAAGACTACAGTAAATTAGACATCACAAAAATTAGAACGGGTCCAACTGAGAACACAACAATTAAAGGCTCAAGAAAATCGTAGCAGGCCGGGTGCAGTGGCTCACCCCTATGTAATCCCAGCACTTTGGGAGGCCGAGATGGGCAGATCCCCTGAGGTCAGGAGTTGGAGACCAGCCTGGCCAACATGGCAAAACACTGTCTCTACTAAAAATGCAAAAATTAGCCAGGCGTGGTGGCGCATGCCTGTAATCCCAGCTACTCAGGAGGCTGAGGGAGGAGAATCACTTGAACCCGGGAGGCAGAGGTTGCAGTGAGCCGAGACTGCACCACTGCACTCCAGCCTGGGCAACAGAGTGAGACTCTCTGCCAATATAAAAAAAAAACAAAAACGGCAAACAAGCAGAAAAATGCCAAGCAATTAAAGCAATTAGAGAAAAAGATAACAGATATGAACAAGGAAAATCCAATATAGGAATTATTACTATCCCTGAAATAAAGGATCCAACTTATAACACAGAAAAAGTAACAAAATACAGGAAAACATCCTTAAAATGAAAACGTCCTTAAACAGAATCTGCAGAGAGAAAGTTTTTCTAGGAAAAACCAAGAATGCCCAACACCAAACACTTCCTGGTGTAGCAACGGAAGCCACTTCTTTAGGAATCCAGTCCAAAAAATAAGTCACCTATGAGATGGAAAAAATAAATCTATTAGCCTCAAATGTATTCAAAGCAATGTTCAGGGCAAGAAGACAATCAAACAACATCCCCACAGATGGGAAATTGTGACTCAAAAATACAGAGCAGGTTGGGCACAGTGGCTCAGGCCTGTAATCCCAGCACTTTTGGAGGCCGAGGCAGGTGGTTCACCTGAAGTCAGGAGTTCAAGACCAGGCTGGGCAACATGGTAAAACTCTGTTTCTACTAAAAATACAAAAAATTAGCCGGGCATGGCAGCAGGCGCCTGTAATCCCAGCAACTTGGGAGGCTGCGGTAGAAGAATCGCTTGAACTTGGGAGGTGGAGGTTGCAGTGAGCAGAAATCATGCCACTGCACACCAGCCTGGGTGACAGGGTGAGAGTCCATCTCAAAACAAACAAACAAACAAACAAAAAACCCACAGAGGAAAAGAGTTTTCAAGCTGGAGGGAACAAGCTGACATTTTCAAAACACAGCCAATCCTCACTATTCATGAATTTTGTATTGGCGGTGTACCTACTTGCTACAATTTATTTGTAACCCCATAATCAATGCTTTTCGCACAAAACAGCCAAAGGTTTCAGTTGCCCGACATGCGGGTTCCCACAGGAGGGTGAACAAGGTGGTGGTCCGACTTCTTGTCTCAGCTCTCATCTTGCAAACAAGCGTCTGACTGCAGCCCATGGAATGTCATGATTCTCACGTTGTTTGTGCTTTTTGTTGGTGATTTTGCCGTTTAAGAGGGGTCCCAGCAAAGGGCTGAAGTGCTGTCTACTTGTTCCTAAGGCAAGAAGGTTGTGATGAGCTTCACAGAGAAAACCTGCCACAGAAGCTTCACTGAGGCCTGCCTGAGAGTGCTGTTGGCTGTGAGTTCCATGTTAACGAATCAACATTACATATTAAATATGGTATCTTTAAACAGCAACACACATAAAGTAAGATTCCGTATTGACCTATGGTCAAACATGTGACCAGGGGCTTGTAGTAATCGAACACTGCACTTCCTCTGGGAGCAATGGCTGAGGCGTCACTCATTCAGCCTCTGTGGCAACTTTTTAGAACACAAGTACCACGGATAACGAGCATCGACCATCCATTTGCTGAGACAGCACTGCTCTCAGGAACTCTTGCTAAAAAAAACCCCACTGAACAATGAATTCCCTCCAATTAAAGGCAAAACAACAACCAGAAAACAATCTGCCAAAAGAAAAGGCCATTGCGAAGACAAGAGATGGCAGTGATGCCCCCAAGACAGACAGAGTGGCTCTGCGCCCTGCAGGCACAGTGGACAGTAAGTGGAAGGGACAGTGACAGCATGTGACAAGTCACTGTCCACACCCAACAAGGCTCAGGAGGTGGGGGAGGGAATGTGTGTGCATGCGTGAGTGCACCCATGCACACATAACTAGCTACTCATTCACCAAACTGATGACCTTTTCTTCCTGGGCTCAGACCTCCACTGCGTTTCCCAGCCACTCTGCAGTCAGGTGCAACCTCCTCATGAAACCAGGGAAGGTGACGCACTTTATAAGTTCTGTCTCTTCCTCCCTCATCTTCTGGGCAGATACAGAGGACCCCGTGGAGGATTCCAGAGCTCCAGGGAATGGTCCCACTATCAGATGGAAAGAGCCTGGGTCCCTGAATGTCTGTATGGATCAGAACTTCCCTCCTGCCCTTACCAACCCAGGTGGACTGAGAAGAGAGAAAAAAATAAAGCATCTAAGTGTTAAGTGCCTGACATTTGGAGGCCTTTTATTATAGCAATGAGCTTAATTTACTCCTAAATAATATAGGAAGAGGGGACAGTGAGAAGGGGAAAAAAACTGTAATAAAAAACAAAAACAAATTCCAGCCTTCCAGTGTTTCATAATCACTTCTTTTACCTTCACAGATATAGCTGGAAAAAGTCTCTTGTGACAAAAAATAAAATAAAATAAAACAAGCATTTCCTTCACTATCTTTTTCTCCTCTTATATTCAAATAAAATAACATTGATGATGCTTATTTCTTAAGAGTGTGTATGGTTTGAGCCCACACTTACCAAGGTATTTCTATCCATATGCACATCCACCCATTGCCTGTAATCCTGCAGAGGGGCATGTCGGAATGGGGGTCTGCCAAGTGTTGATGTGACCACCATTGCTAAGTCTGGCATTTGTGCTTTCCTGCATTACTTGAACTTTTCATAACAATCATTTATAGCTTTTATAAGAGGCATTAAATAATATAGAAGAAGGAACTCCAAAAGACCACGCCTATCCTCCTGAACAGCTTTTGTACTACCAGGGAAGCCCCTGGGGCCCGTGGCATGGCCAGATTAGCTCTGGGGCATCAGGCCACCCTGAGCTTCCCCGCCACGGGTATGTAATATTTTGGCTTCCCTGGGCCACATTGGAAGAAGAACTGTCTTGCGCTACACATAAAATACACTAACACTAAAGAGAGATCATGAGCTAAAAAGAAAAAAAAAAGTTGCAAAAAAAACCCCTCAGAATGTCTTAAGAGAGTTTATGCATTTGTGTTGAGCCGCATTCAAAGCCATCCTGGGCTGCATGTGGCCCACGGGCCTTGGGTTGGACAAGTTTGTCCTAGACAGTGAAGCCACTTGGCTGAGCTCATCCCAGAAGGCATGTGTCAGCACGTTAGTCCCCCTCAGCCCAGTTAGCTCTCTCTCAGAGGGAGCAGGGCTGGGGGTGGGCTGAGCAGAGAGTCCCTGCTGGACCACAAGCTGCTGGCACTGGGGGAAGAGGAGACACACATTTAGCCCTCACTGGGGACCAGGCCCTGAGAGGTGCTAACCCCAGGGCATCTCTTAGTTCCTCCACAGCACCAGGAGCTGGGACCCTGGATGGGCACCAAGTGAGGCACCAGCAACACTCAGCCAGTAGGCAGCACGATGCTTCCCCGATCTCCAGCACTTGGGCCTCCCTTCCCCATCATGGCTGGGGCCGGGAGGCTATACTCAGAGGTCGGGGTGGATGCAGAGCACTGGGCTCGCACCCTCAAGCACCTACAGCAGCCTACACCACCAGCCCACCTCTCCCCATTCCTTTAACCCAAAGCTAAAATGAGAAGGGTCCTCCCGGCCCACTGAGGCCCCGGGAGATCCTTCTAGAAAGCACAGATGGAGACTGTGAGGAGCCTCACCCAGATGCCCCTCTGAGGCCTAACTCTTGGATGTCTACCATGTCTACTCCACAGCAAATGGACTTTGTACCAACTGCCCCTACTACTGCCACCCCCACCTGTATTCCCCAGGTGGACAGACGGTGTGTGAAATGCTCACAGGCCAACCCTACCAGGCACCTGTCCGCAACCATTATGTGTGCTCCACACTTCCAGCTCTGTCCCACACCTCCGATTTGAGACCACATGTGGCACAGTCCCCACCGTGAGCAAGAGGGAACGTGGCTGGGCGACTGGCCCCCGGCTTGCTCTGGTGGATTCAGGCAAAAGATGAAGCCCCACCCCTTCCTCTGCACACGAAGGTCCTCTTTACAGACAGCCCCAGTTCCCAGGGGCCAATCTCCTCGAGGGAGGCAAATCCAACAACAGGGACCCCCAGGCATAAGGACAGACATCCAGGGCACAGCCAGCGTGGGCCAGGGCAGCCTGAGGGCTCTAGGCGGCACAGGAATGACACTAGGCCCAGGGCTGGAGGGACAGGAGGAGGCAGACAGCAGCCACGCGGGAAGGAGTGCTCCGAGCTGTACCCCCTGGAAGTGGGGGAGCATGGGATGCTGGGCCTCTGGCAGGGTGGAGTCCGGCACCGGGAAAAGGCAGGGCCAGGCCTGAGAGCCTCCTGCACTTGGTGCTAGAAGCCAGTTGTGGATGCACCTGCCACCCAGGTTTTCTCTGTGAGGCCGTGAAACACTCCTCTCCATCTCTAGGACTCTTGCTTCAGGTCTGGCACATAGTAGGTGCTCAGTGAATGTTTGCGGATGGAGGTGGGGACAGTGACAGCAATAGCATGATGTGAGGCCAGCGGCAGCAGGGAGGGGAGGCGGGCACAGCAGGGAGCCTGGGGGGACGGGGGCAGAAGTATGGAGTGAGGAAGGAGCACGGTGTGCCCAGAACAGTCAGGACCGTGGGTCCAGGGAGGACCAGAGCAGCCCTCTGGCGTTCAAGCCACAGGTGACATTGTCCAGATGTGAACCAAAGGGCAGACCACGGGGCTCACCGTCTGCTGCAGGTCATGGATGACCACGCGGATCACCAGCGTGTTGCCCTGGCTCTCCTCCGTCCTGGCACCTCCCGGCTTCTCCGCAGTGGCCCGGATCGTGTCGTAGATGGTCTCTTCTTTGGAGCTGTCTGACTCCGACCCCACGGAGTAGTCGGAGAAGCTCTGGGCCATCTCGTCCTCACTGGATGTTGGGCTGCGCGGCATGGCTGCCTGTGTCTTCAAGGTGGGGAGAAGGAAGATAAAGAACAGGAAATGTGAAAATGAAAGAAAACCCAGGGGCACGGTGGACACTGGCACTGGAACACACGTGGGCTCGGTTTCACAGTCCGTGTTTGCCGGTGTGACCACCAGCCGAGGGCCCCCAGTGTGCACACGTACAGATCCCAGAGGGTGGACACAAGTCGGCACCACCTGCTCCTCCCTGGAGCTTGAGCCAGAGGCGGCAGCCAGGACTCAGGAAAACCCTG